>NC_056725.1:48925386-49215386 GCF_019279795.1 Protopterus annectens
TATCAAAAGCAGAGATGATTGAAGACCACATCATCAAGATTAAATAAGCGAAAACCCATTTGAGCAAAAGACTGCATCACTGAAGATCTTCCCAAGGTAAGTAACCTGTTGGCCAACAAGATGAACATTGCCCTTTTCTCAACTGTAGTGCAATCTTGGATTTGGTACATTTAGTTGGGGGGCTGTGTGTGTGCCGGTTGTCACTACCAACCTGGATGGGTTGAGGATTGTGCGGTTTGGGTTTTGTGAGTTTTTGAATGAGTGATTACTTACCCTGGGAAGATCATCATTGCTCTGGTCTTTCCCTGAACTAGGTTTTCATTAATTTCTTCTAGACTATGTGGTCTTTGATCTTCTGGGGTTTCGATGTTCTGAAATAGACCTGAGTGTACACATAGAGAGACACACACACACACACACACACACACACACACACACACACACACACACACACACACACACACACACACACACACACACACACTTAGCTATTATGATACATCCACACTCTATGAGGGTAACCACACATGCTGTATTGGTACAGAAATATCTCTAGGAGATGTTAGGAGGAACACTGCTATACCTGTGTGTGACAGTATGGGCAATACAGGCTAGTTGCCTTATGTGCATGACATATGTATTATTTTACATATACCTACATACACACACACACACACACACACACACACACACACACACACACACACACACACACACACACACACACACACACACACACACACACACACACACACACACACACACGGATCTACTTCACTTGACCTAAAACTCATTTGACTGACACCCATTTGACCGACACCCAACTGACCTAAATTTCATTTGACTGACAACTCATTTGACTGATTCCCATCTCACAGACAGCTTATAATGTTGAATTTCAACATACTAAACATTAAAACATAGACAAGCACACTTAGAAAACCAATAACTAACCCTTTCCAGAACTTAAAAACTACTTACTTACCCTCTTAACAGAAACGGGACAATGTACAACCAAACTAGGTGGGGGACTGTGACTCCCACACCCCCCCCCAATTATATATACTAACTCCAAGATCGCACTACAGTGGGGAAAAAGGCATATACCTTTAACTTGCTTTACAGTACTCTAAACACTGCCACTGCTGTTGGGAATGCACAAAAATATTTGCTAAGTTACTTTAGATACTCCCCTTAAAATTGTAAAGAGACAAAGCCACATTTAGAAACACTACAACCCTACTTTCTACATGACTATCAGAAATTCTAACAGTCAGCACTGTAACTTAAAGTAATTCTTTTTATCACAAGCAAGTCATGGGTGAAGGAAAACCCTCAACAAGTCCATGTCTAAATTGTCGGTCAAATGAGTTGTCAGTCAAATGAAATTTAGGTCAATTGGGTGTCAGTCAAATGAGTTTTAGGTCAAATGAAGCAAACCCTATCTCTCTCTCTCTATCTATATATATATATATATATATATATATATATATATATATATCTATATATATATATATATATATATATATATATATATATATATATATATATATATATATATATATATATATATATATATATACATATATATATATCTATATACATATATATATATATACATATATATATATATATATATATATATATATATATATATATATATATATATATGTATATATATATATATATATAACTGGTTATGTCAATGTATCAAGCCTGGCTAACTCTCTCTAGAATGTGTAAAAATCTGTTAACCAGCTTACTGTGTAATTTAATTTAATCCTGACTTACAGACCCAAAGTGCAGGGTTTGATTCTCACATGGGGTAATTGGCTAGGCTTAAATGGCCCACAAGGGCAGTTCGCCTAGTACTTAATCTATAAACTAATCTATAATATGTTCGAAGTTTCACTACTTCGAACCCCACTTAATCGTGTCCACTTCTTCGAAGTAATAAAACTTTGAACATTGACTTCGGCAGTCACACTACAGTGCAGAATGGGAATATTCCCTTTTCCCCGCTATAGTGAGATTTCAGAGTTGGTATATTTAAGTAGGGGTGTGTGGGGGGTACAGGCCCCCGCATGGGGGGTGCAGGGGGGCTTGCCCCCCTGCAAAAACATGTTTTAGTGTTTTTTTTGGGGGGGTAATCTGGGGAACTAGACTACAGCGAAAGTGCACTTTCCTTTAAGTGGACTTTCGCTGAAGTGTAGGGTCTACTGCTCTATTTCGAAGAAGTGTATTTTCGATGTAAAGCAGTAGACCCATATATATGGTACAATCCACACTGTCACAAATAATATACATGCCATTAATGTTGTCAAACACCTGTGTATGCAGTGCATGCATAAGCTGAACAGGTAGCACACATGCATCTGGTGTAACAACTCTCTAAGGCCAAGAACACTGCATCAATGGGCCCAGATAGTTTCCAGCATGCCTTCTACATAGCATGAAACATGACCTATCAGGCCCTCTGGGAGTACTGTTTAACTGTAACCTCCAAACATACTTCATGCCTCATGAATAGAGAACAGTAACAGTCATCCGTTCATTCATCATTCAATCATTCAATACACAGACGATTCAACCTTAGTCTGCTCTGTCTCAAACCTCTCTGAATTGCTGACTAAAACCCAAACTGCCTTCTCAATAACTGAAAACTGGATGCACCAAAACCACCTCTCTTTCAATGCAAATAAATCAAAGATTCTACTATTCCCTCCCACAAAGACCCTCTTCTATGATAAAAATAACTTCAAAGTCTATAATCAAACCAACTCACCTATAGAAGTAGTCCCCTCTGCCAAACTACTTGGCATTACTGTAAATGAACACCTCAAGTTTGATATTCATATTCAACAAAATATTAAGAAAACCCACTAAGTGCTAGGTATGCTGTATAGGAATAATCGCTTTCTCTCTAACTCTACCAGGCAAACTCTGGCCTCGACTTATCTTCTTCCTTCCTTATTATACAGACCCCCTCTCCTAACCAACCTGTCCTCCTCTGTCACCTCTAAACTAGATAACTGCTACAACAAAATCTATAAATTTGCCTCTAAATCTAAAAATACCACCCATCACTGCCTAACCCTACAATCCCTGAATTGGTTTGAACTCCCAAACTACCTACACTATCCCCAACTCACTACTGCACATAGACTCATATTTCACCCAACAAAATGTCTCACTCTAACTAACATCCTACCCCCTTATGTACCCAACAGAGCTCTCAGATCTGAAAATCAGAACTTAATTACTATGCATAAACCTAAACATCCTGCTGGCCAACTTCTCCTATCTTTCTCACTAGGCAAACAATGGAATTCCCTTCCCTCCACACCAAGAACCATACCAAACTCAGAAAACTTCAAAACTCAACTATTCAAAAACCTGTCCACTAAATGGAAATGTACCTGCCTTCACCCAACCTAATCCAAGGGGGTTCTCACTCTGGCTCCCAAGCTCTACAACTCTCATAGTTATCTTCCTATGAGCCTATCTAAGCTCTCAATTTCTATAGCTTCTCTCTAAGCTCTCAACAAGTCCTACAGCTACCCACACACAGCCCAACCTTGTAAATATTGTAAATAGCATTCTACTGTTGGTGTGTATGTAAAGCGTATTTACATTTTCTTAAAAGGTTTGTATGCAAATTGTTTCCACACCTAACACATCTGTTTTCCTCAAATGAAACTGTATGATCCCTACCTTCAAGCTTAATGAATTTGTTAACTATGCATGATATTGAATGCATTTATGAGTAACTATTCTACATATTATCTTTAATATTAACTATCAGTTGTATCTAAATTGTATAATGTATCTTGGAGCTTTTCTCCCCGGGCCTCCACTGAAAATGGGTCAATTCGGCCCAGTGGACTTCCCCGGTAATCAAACTGCAAATAAATAAATAAATCCCTCTGGACAAAGGTTGGCCATCTACAGACCCTGGAAACTACAGAACCATAAGTCTCACTAGTCATATATGTAAAGCCATGGAAAGAATCATCACAGAAATTATAAATAGTGATACAGTAAACCTCTAGATACTGGACCCAACCTAGTTTGTTTCATCATGGGCAGGTCATGCCTACTCAGCCTGATGGACTTCTTTGAAAAGGTCACCAAAGCAATGGATGAGGACAAAATGGTTCACACTTCCTATGTTGACATGGCCAAGGTATTTGACACAATACCTCACTCGGGCATTGTTGACAAACTCAGCAGGTTAGGTACAAACCAATATGTCACCCAGTCGATAACCAACTGGCTCACAGACAGGACCCAGGAAAATAGGGCAGTCATAAGTGGAGTTCCTCAGGGATTGACGCTTGGACCACTCCTTTTTGTCATTTACTTCTCTGAAGCCAAGGCCAATGTCAATGGTCTCTGGCTGACTACATTTGCAGATGATTGCAAATTAGGAGCTGTCACTGAATCCCACACTGACAAATGTTTTCCAGGAAGGGTTGATGCAGACAAGCAACTAGTGTCAGAGCCATGAACTAAAACTAAATGCCAAGAATTGCGTAATAGTATCCTTTGAGAAGTCATCCACCCCTGTTAACTATCATATTAACAACATCTCCCCTTAGAGTTGAGCCAGTAGTCAGGGACTTAGAACATACAGTGACAGTAATCTAGCCTTTGACCATCGCGTGTCTACAGTAGTGAGGAAATCATTCTATGTTGCACAACATATAAACAAATGTATGGTATCTAAATCCAAGGAAGTCATTGTTCCACTGTATTCAGCATTCATCAGACCTATCACTGAGTACAATGCCGCCTTTGCTATGTATCTAACCAGCCATATCCAAAAACTGGAATGTCCAGAGGTTCGTTATTAAAAGAATACAGAGCATATGTAAAATGTCTTGAGGGGAGATCTATGCCTGGCATACAAGGCACTGTCAGACCCCACTCTGATGGACATCCTGCATATCCACAAAACATTCTGCACCAAAATTACCCATTCTAAAGACTTAAACCTTGCCTGTGATATAAATAGTACCTGCTGGAGAGACAGGTATGTATCCAAGAGACTACCCTGTCTCTGGAACAGGCTCCCCATCCATGTGAAGCAGAGTTCCTCCCTAACCTAATTCAGGTGTAACTTGGACAATTAGATGGGAAACAGGAAATTCATCCCTGGTTTGGCACCTATGTCTCTAATGGACACAGGTAACCTGTAAATGGGTCATCTCCCAAGCTCCTGCTTACACTTATCAAGAGTATCAGAACTTGTCAGAGATTTGGGATGCATGGCTAGGCTTAAAAAGGCTCTTGTGGTCATTAGCCTAGTAAACACCTATGAGCCTATTGGTGTTCTGCACCATCAAACAGTATGTATATTCCCAAGAAAGAATACCTAGGTATGGCCAATAAGCTGAGTGGCAGTATACTGTGACAAAGGTGGCCCACTTCAGTTACACATCACTGGAAGATGTGTAGGGAAGCACATGAAGAAGGGTGCATTGTACATAGTTATTGGTGTGAAGGCTGGGAACCATGAAGGTATTATGGCCTGTAATCTGCATGTCCTTCACATACCTAGTACTTGTGTTACATTCAAGGGAGTAATCAACACTGTGACTACATGCTGGTGGATGTACCACTAACCCTCTATACCAGGACACAGGTCACATACCTATTGGTCTGATTATAGAATGCGATGTCCACATTATACTTGGGTAGTGTGTCTGTTTCCTGATTCAACAAATCCCTCCATGTGTTTTGTCCATGTAGGTGTTGTAATGGCTGTTGCAGTAGTCTCTAGTACATGTTCATACTGTCTGTATTATAGTAATATCACAGCTGGAGTCAATGATTGCTCACAAGCTGTAGTCCTTCAGGCAGCTGTTTGGACATGTGTATGTAATCGGTGATGTCCATCACTTAACTAATGGGCAGGAAATGGCCTAGCAGTCACCCCTAATGTACCGACATGATCACTGGACCTGAAATATATGTCACATCACACATTTCAACATAGTGAGGTGCTATGTATGTCATACACTGGTCTGTCAGTTTGGTGATATAGCTGATCACAGCCACATATGACAGTGTTGACTGAATACCTCAGTATGGATTTGTGTCAAATGCCTTGACTTTGTCAAGTTGCACAAGATGATATTGTTGTCATCATGCATGTCCTTAATGACCTCTTTGAGGACATCTATCAGATGTAACTGACTTGATGTAGCATTAATAACTCATGCAGGTCTGTTGCACACACCTGGAATATTACTAGTGTACATGTAAAAGAGGTCCACGATGACATGTTGGTCTACCGCACAATCCAGGAGAGTCAGGATGTCCACATCATGCATGCATCAGGTGCTGTACCCCCAACTCAGGTGGATGCATGTTGATGTACACCATTATATGGGAACATAGGCCTGTGGAGGGTGTGTTGAACTGTGTATTCAACTGTATCATGAAGGTGTATGTGCTGAGTCACGCCATAGATCATCTCTGATGTTGTCACAGCCCATTAATTCCATGTGATAGCCCTGGATGAAGGTAAGACAGTGCATACTGCCTGTTGTGATCTGGCCTAGGATTTTACACAATTACACATGCAGGTATCATTGAGGAAATCCCCAAGGTGAGGATTAAATCTTACATCAGTTGATGGGTTGCTAAACAATTGGCTCACTGACAGAACACATCATGTGAAAGCTGGTGAATCAGCCAGTATCAGTAGAGCAATCACCATTGGCAAACCCCAGGGATCTGTGCTTGGCCCTTCACTGTTTGAACTGGCCTAAAGTTTACCAGATTTGCTGATTCTTGCATATTGTGTGCAATCATTCAGTCCAACAATGGTGATAGCATAGTACAGGAAGAGCTAAACCACAAAACTAAATGATGACAAAGGCATACACTGTACAAAAATGCAGAAATACATGTTTGTAATGTTGTCTGTCTGAAAAGTGGAGTTCCATGTTAATCATATTATTGACAACAGTCCTGATATGCAGAAATTCAGTGATGCAAGCACTGGGAACACATTTAGATAGCCAGTCTGAACTTTGACCACCAAGTGTCCACACTGCTATTGAAAGCCTATGTTGTGCACATCATAAGTCACACCATCATATTGAGATCTTAGGACTGTTTGACAGCACTGTGGTCAAACCTCATTATAGCACTAATAGAGCATATAATGCACATTCTTACATGTACCTCACCAGACACATGTAGCAGCTGGAGAGACCACAGGGCTTTCTCAGCAATATAACAAAGAGCCTACACATCATGCCATGATGTATGTGGATAGGTTAAAAGCCATGTCAAAGTAAACTTCATTGTATAGGAAGAAGTGACTTCTGCCTGGTCCCCAGGCCAGTCTCTGACCATGTCCTGGTGGAAGTACTGCATACCCAAAAATGTGATATAGCTAATGACATCAGCAGTGTCTATTGAGAAGATGACAGTGTCCCACATGCTGGTCTAAAATGCTCTCTGTAATGTCAAGCAACAGCTCACACTCACACATGCAAGCGCGCGTACACACACACACACACACACACACACACACACACACACACACACACACACACACACACACACACAAACACACACACAGTTGTCAGCAGTGAGACTAGTAGAGGACATCCAACAATTGGAACGTCCACAGAGGTTCGTCACTAAAAGAATACAGGGCATAAGTAAAATGTCCTATGAAGACCACCTCAATGCCCTATCCCTGTATTCTATCTCCTACAGGCTTTTGAGGGGAGATTTATGCCTGGCATACAGGGCATTGTCAGACCCCACTCTGATGGACCTCCTGCATATTCACATAAACAGCACCAGAATCACGTGTTCTAAAGTCTTAAACCTTGCATGTGATATAAATAGGACCTGCTGGAGAGATAGGTATGTATCCCAGAGACTACCCCATCTATGGAACAGACTCCCCATCCATGTGAAGCAGAGTTCCTCCGTAACCCAGTTCAAGTGCTAAACATCTAAACTAAACATCTCCAACCTCCTTTCCATTACACAACATACTTTCACTTCTGTAGAAAAAATGGCTAACTGAGCACCAGCTTATACTTAACCCCAAAAAGACTAAGCTCCTTCTTTTCATACCAGAATCCCACTCTCACCACAAATCCACTTTTACCATTCTCTCACTCGATAAAACTCCCATCACAGCCAATCCCCACACCAAATTACTAGGAACTATAATTTATGACCAGCTAAAATTTGACATCCATATACAACACTGCATCAAAAAAAAAAAAACTAACCAAAAACTAGGCCTCCTCTACAGAAATAAAAAAATTCCTAGCTCCCAAATCCAGAGTTTCTCTTGCTCAAGCCTTTCTCCTCCCTTCCCTTCTCTATGCCTCTTCTATCCTTACCCATCTACAGTCATCACTGTTATCCAAACTTGAACAGGCCAATAACAGCATAGCTGATTCGCCAGTAACCTACCTTACAAATCTCATCATTGCCTTGCCCTAAACCAACTCCAATGGCTTGAATTCCCTCCACTACTCCATCTCTCACAGCTAAAATTCACACACTCCCTGCTAAATAAACCCTTGGCTTGCCCCTCACTCTCATTAGTATCCCGCTATATTCCAGTTCCCCCTCTGCCTAGCTCAGACCAGAACCTACTAGCATCTACAAACCTAACAAAAACATTGGCAAACTCCTGTATAAACACTTTGTCTCCCCTGACTGGAACAAGCTTCCCCCTTACATATGCAACATCACAAGTACCCTTCATTTCAAATCCGAAACTAAAAACCACCTCCTGAACTCCAGAACCTAGTCTTGCCATAATCCCCCATGAACTCAAACACCTCTACCTGTCACAAAGTCTACCAAATATATTTGTCCTTTAGCCTACACCTCTACCTGTCACAAAGTCTACCAAATATATTTGTCCTTTAGCCTTTCAAAGTCTTAAACAATATCCTCTAATCATCTCACACTTCATCAACAATCAGGGAAGTTTAGTACTACAAGTCAGTCAAAATAGCTCTAAAACTCTACTATGTATACACTTGGAACCCATTTTGCTACTATCAATGTATAATTAACAGACAACTGAGAATTTTAGCACAAAAATATTGAACCAAGCTGTTAATACAACATTCCACCTATACTACACTTATTGTCTGAACATAATACTTGAACTTAGCTGTCAAATTGTATTTTGCACATATTTGGTTTCATTTAAACACTTTACTCTATTATAATCTGCTAATATTATTTAATTACATCTATTGTTTTCCTTTTTTTCATCCTTCTTATTGTACAATGTTAAATTCATATATATAATGTATTGTAAACTTCGTATTTCTGGAGCTTTTCTCCTCGGGTCTCCACTGAAAACAGGCCATCGGCTCAGTTGGACTAACCCCGTTAACAAATGGCAAATAATAAATAAATAATAACGTGTAAATGGGACAATTGTATGGGAAATCGGAAATTCATCCCTGGTTTGGCACCCATGTCTCTAATGGACACAGGTAACCTGTAAATGGTTCAGGGTATCAGAACTTGTCAGAGATTTGAGATGCGTGGCTAGGTTTAAAAAGGCCCTTGTGGATGTTAGCCTAGTAAACACTTATGAACCTATGCACCTAAGACAAACTCAGGATCGTGCTGCTTAATGCTAGGCGTTTAAACATGAAACTGCATTCCCTGGAAGCACTCCGCACCTTAGAGGATGCTGACATCTGTGCATTTACTGAGACATGGTTCAAGGCAATTGAGAGCACCCCTGCTGTGCAAAGCTACAATGCCTTCCACATGTTCAAACCTCAAAATAAGCATGAAGGAATCAAAGATGGAGGTGTATTCATCTTCATTAAAACCAAATACACTTTGAGACTTGTCAGATAGCATGACTGTCTCAAACTACTTCATGTCCAATTAACTATTGTGAAAGTAGCATACCACATCATTGCTAGCTATAGATCCCCCACCATGAACCAACATAAGCACACCGTCTAACTTGATTTACTGGAATCCCTCACCATATAGCCCAACATCTTAGTCATGGGAGATTTCAAGTATCCTTCCATAGACTGGGAACATACACAAGCAAAAACACACTTGCCCAGAGATTCCTGGACTTTGTTAGCACAAATGCTCTGGAACAGATAATCTGCACTCCCACTAGGGGCTCAAATATTGTGGGCATAGTACTCACCAATATGTGTGTGGGGGGGGTCACTGTACTTCCCCATACGTGATGCCTTCCTTGGTTAGATCAGACCACAAATCAGTCTCGTCTGAAGTAACTATTGGAAATGACACCCTCACAGGAACAAAAATTATAAAAAACTTTACCAAAGCCAAGTACAGCCTACTAAGCAATGGAATAAAAAGCTTCATAGTACCTGTAATCACAGACATCAATGATCACTGTGCAGAAGTGTATGCAAATGCCATGTACGAACACTGAAGCAACTGCATAAACTCTGCTGTACCTCACAGGAGCAAAACCAGGTCTGCCCATAAAAGCAAGCCATCGTGGTGGACTTCAAATATAAACAGATTATGTAACAAGAGGAAGAAACTGTTGTAGAAAAGCAAGAGGGATATGACTCTGCAAGGGAAGAGTTCCTTCCTAAGCCTAAAGAAGAAAATCAGAAATTTTGTAAAGTCTTCTAAAGTAAATTATGAAACTAAAATCCCATCCCTAGCCAAGGATAAGCATAAGGCATTATTTACCCACATCTGAAGTCTAAAAGGGAATGTCCAGCTATGTGCCAAACTGGCTGTAGATAGGATCATAGTGGATATCACCAACTTGCTAGCTGGCAGATTCAGTGCAAAATTCAGCCCCCATCCCCACCTGCCATATCTCAAAGCATACCTGACACGAGTCCTCTGCCTAGTATCTCTAGAGAACTGGTTATCTCTGTACTCGCTAAGGCCAAAACATGGTTTTAATGGGACCAGATAATATCCTAGATTGTTTACTAAATGATCTAAAACAAGACCTAATGGACCCATTTGGAGTTCTCTTTCATCATCGTTTGAGAACTGACTATGTTCCTGCAGAATGGAGAACAACAATAGTAATCCCCCTGCACAAAAGGGGGCCATCAACTGACCCTGGAAACTACAGACCCATAAGTCTAACCAGCCTCATCTGCAAGGCCATGGAAGAATTATCATGGACCTTATCAACAAGGACATAGGCAACCTCCACACACTGGAACCAACCCAGTTTGGCTTTGTTAAGGGTAGAACATGCTTATTAAACCTGGTGGCCTTCTTTGAGAAAATCACCAAAGCCATGGACGAAGTTTAGGCAGTACACACTGACTATCTCGACCTTGCCAAGGCTTGCAACACAATTCCCCACTCTGGCATCATTGAGAAACTCTCCCAGATAGGGATTATGTTTCTAGATGGTAGCCAACTGGCTCACCGACATAACACCCTCTGTCAAAATTGGTGACTCCACCTCCAGAAGTAGACCTATCACCAGTGGAGTATCACAGGGGGTCTGTGCTGGGCCCCTTACTATTTGGCATCTATTTCTCAGAAGTCCAGGACAAAGTAGACTGCCTTTGGATCACCAAGTTTGCTAATAATTGCAAACTGAGAGCAACCATTGAGTACCCCCATGATGTCAACATATTACAGGAAGGGCTAACACAAAAAAATGTTTGGTTCCAAAGCCATGGTCTAAAACTAAATGCAAAAAATGTATTATTAGTCCCTTTGGCATAATGGAATTTCCTTCGAATTACAATACTGACATCATGCCCCTGCATTCCAACCCATTGGCATGAGACTTGGGAACACAGGTTGATAATAATCTGAACCTTACCCACCAAGTTTCCACAGTGGTAAGGAAAGCCTGCTATGTAGTGCACCTCATAATCAAGGGCATGGCATCCAGGTCAAGGAATGTTATAACTCCACTGTACTCGACCATCATCAGACCTCTAACAGAATATAATGCACCCTTTTGCATGTACCTCATTAGACTCCTGCAGCAGCTGGAGAGACCTTAGAGGTTTCTAACTAAGAAAATACAAGGACTTCAAACAATGAGCTACATGGACAGGCTGAATGCCATGTCACTTTACTCTACATTGTATAGACTACTGAGAGGCAACTTGTGCCTGGCCTATAGAGCACTCTCCAACTCTGCCCTAATGGAAATACTGTTCCAATTTCGACAAGACTCAATCACTGTAGGGACCTTAACCTAGACTGCGGCATCAACAGGACATGCTGGAGAGACAAATATGTCTGCCAGAGATTGCCACTGCTATGGAACAAACTCCCATTTCACATGAAACTAAGCTTCTCAATAACCCTATTTAAGCGTAACTTGGACAATTGGATGGGAAATCATACATTTAGCCTGGGGGTTTCAACTATGTCACTCTGAGACAGGGGCAACCAGTGTTGATCATGGATTTGTGAATATGGATTACATATGTTGGTCTACAAGGGAAAAGTGGTACATCTTTGCTAGGCTTGAAAAGGCTGTAGGGCCATTAGTCTAGTAAACTCCTATGAACCTAGGGCCATTATGGTAGTAGCCTTGTATGAACCAATGAACCTATTCAGACCTACCAACATCTTGTCTCACACATGGCCTGCTGCCTGTTGATGTCATGTACTATAAGTTCAGCTGCAGTCTTACAAAATTCAGATTTGTGCTGTGGCGCTTGGGCTCTATTCACACGCAGTCATCTGTGTGTGTGTGTGTGTGCAAGCTCTTGCTTGACATTATGGACAACCTTGTACCGCAGCATGGGGGACACATCATATTTTCAATAGACATTCCTGACGCCATCAGCTATTATCAACTATTTGGATATGCAGTCATCCCAGTGTGTGTGTGTGTGTGTGTGTGTGTGTGTGTGTGTGTGTGTGTGTGTGTGTGTGTGTGTGTGTGAGCTCTTGCTTGACATTACGGACAGCCTTTTACCGCAGCATGTGGGACACTGTTATCATATTCTCAATAGACACTGCTGATGCCATCAGCTATTATCAACTATTTGGATATGCAGTCATCCCAATGTGTGTGTGTGTGTGTGTGTGTGTGTGTGTGTGTGTGTGTGTGTGTGTGTGTGTGTGTGTGTGCGCGCACTCTTGCTTCACATTACAAATGGCCTTTTACTGCAGCATGTGGGACACATTACCATATTCTCAATAGATGCTGCTGATGTAATCAGCTTATCAGATGTTTGGATATGCAGTCATCCCACCAGCACATGGTCAGACAGTGTCCTTTAGGCCAGGCAGACATCACCTCATCCTATACAAGACATATTACAGTGACATGGCTCAATCTATCCACATACATCATAGTATGGTTTGTAAGCCCTGTGTTATCTTGCTGAGAAATCCCTGTGGTCTCTCCAGCTGCTGCACGTGTCTGTTGAGGTATATTCAAAACAGAGCATTATAGTATACTACTGTTCAGATGAGGTTTGACTACAATGCTGTCATACAGTGCTAAGATCTGAATATGTGCACCTTACGTTTGTCCTGTAAAATCCTTAAAGAGAAAAGTTAGAATGTAATGATACACAGTGCAGTTTCTGACTACAGAACCCTTACAAAAGCATTGACTATACAGTTGTGAAATTTTGATGCTATTATCTGTCTAACTTTCCAAGGCCGATATATAACAAAGGTACAATGTGCAGTTCAACACCACAAATGCAGATATACTAAGCACTAGGTTAGCTATACACCCTGAGCATCAGACAGAGCTTTTGTATTCCTGAATCCAAAAGACAGAAAACAGGGATATGGCACAATTATCATCGCTTGCACAGGGTGTTGTGTGTGGTGGGCAGGAAGCCTAGGCTGACACAAAAGGTTGGGGAGTGTGTGAGTAAGGAGGAGAAGAAGGCAGACATTGGGATAAAACAACTAATGGCCAGTGAGACAAAATGAGTAACTGTACTATGTATGTCTGTAGGGGTCCTCCACGTGAAATTGTTTTTTGAGTGTCTGCATGAATACAGCCAACGCTGTGCTACCTTTATGTCTTGGTCTGTTGGACAGGTGTGAGCCGTGCATGGTAGAGGTGGCAGTTCATTGTTGTCATCTCTGACCACAAGAACTGGCTCTGCCAGGAGCTGCAGTGGCACCTCCATGCCCACAGTCAGATGCAGTGCTGCTACCTGAACGTGACTGATATCTGCTGGATGAGCTCCCTTTAAAGGGACATCCAGGAGCATGACCACATGGCCTGTGATGTTCAAGTGTGGACAGCACAATCACTGATGGAGCAGTGGAAGAACTACCACTATGGGAGCATAATCGTGCACAGCTAAGTTGGCTGACAGCAGATGATGTGGCTGACCTGTGCCCACGAGGATGCTGTTCCCCTCCCAGCAGATGTTCCATCACAGACACTGCTCATTCCTTGACAGATACCCCTCTGTCCATCACATACATCCCTCATTCCAATGTGTCATTCATCTGATCCAGTGAATCAGCAACATGGTGGAGGCAGTCACAAATGTCAGACTGTGCCACATTCACAACCCTGAGCATTTGTCTGGAGTACCAATGGGAATGTGCCTGTGCCTCCATGATGGCCCTAAACATATGCTGAGTGGCATGGGAAGTGACACCTGCACCAGGTGGAGGAGGGACTGCAGCCCCCCCCCCCTCCAAGCACCCCTATCAATCCTCCTGTGTGGCACCTCACCCACACTTTGGTTATGGCCAGACTCAACAGGTGCTGAAGCTGCAGTAGCCACATTTCCCTGACCAATGTCCTCGCTTTTCACCCATCCAATATCTGTGGGCTCAGTGAACTGCCTACTGGCTGTGTCTGATGAAATGCAGGGAATGGCTGTATATCAACCTCTGTGTCAGATTCAACCTCTGCACCTCTGACTATTCCTCAGTTTTGCCACCACCATCATCAGACTCTGCTGGTATAATGACATCAGGTGGTACAGGGCCCATACTCCCACTGTCATGATCATCTGTGATAAAAAAAGACACACATGAATACATTAATACCTGCACTACTATAGTGCAATATATGCTAACAGTGTTGGCACTATTACAGATAGTACAGCAATACACACAACAGGCCTGAGATCAAAATCACGGAAAACAATATTTCTTTAAAATGCTCAGCAGTACTGACATAGAAATATTTGGCTTACCATCTGCAGAAGACATACTGCACTGTACTACAACAGATGGTCCCGGAAGAAATTAAGCAAGAGGTAAGGGCAACATAATCACAATTAACAGTAACGCACAGGGAGTAATACATTTACCTCTTTATATGTATATTAAGTCTAATTTCAACAAGAATGTGGCTGACAACTCCAACCTAAGATTATAACTGTAGCAATCTTCAACCCCCCCCCAAATAAAATACATGTGACACAGAATTAATGTATTAATTTCAATTGTTTTACTATACAACAGCATTCAACTGTTCAGATAACAAAGCCTACCTGGAGGCTCCTTCTGAGACCTGCTTGCTGTCTCGGAAGGTGTTGTGCCCACATCCAGTACATGCTGTCCTGAACTCTCCTTGGAGATGTCTGGATCTCTGATAATGGCCAGGAACTGTTCATTGGAGGTTCCCTAGCAGGCTCTCCAGTAGCCATTTGGTCATAGTCCACTGCAGCTGCTCACCTGCATGCATTTGTGATCATGTCAGTGGCCCTGTGGTGCACCTGTTTATATGTTCTGATGTGGCCACCCACGGCATTCACATTTTGGACAATCTGCTGCCATATTTTTATCCTGCATGCAATATCTCCCTGTCCCCTTTCCAGGAGAAAAGCACCATGTTGCTAAAACCCATCCACAATAATTTGATTTTCTGCATTGGTGAAGATAGGTCTATGTGGCTTGACATGTCCAGGCTGAGGCGAAGAGTTTTCCGGCCCCATTTAACATTTCACAACCTACATGATGTGGAAACTATAGAGCCCTACAGGGTGGACAGGGTTGCACTACAGGAACTTTGTGACCTCTGCCGCCATCAACTCAGAGCTAGAGCAAACAGAGGGGAACCCATCCCAGTGGAAACTAAGGTATGTGTATGCCTTAGAATGTAAGCTACAGGTACCTTTCAGCATCTAGGATCTTCTACCAGTTCCTGGATGCTATGCTCCAACATGCCAGTGAGTACATATATTTTTCCCATAGTTCTGAGGATAGGGACAGAAATATGCAAGAGTTCTACCGCGTAGTGCAGTTCCCTGGAGTACTGGGTGCCATAGATTGCACTCATGCAAAATTAAGGCACCATTTGAGGAACAGGGCAGGCTCCACATTAACAGAAAGGGCTACCACTCTATCAACTGCCAATTCTTGTGTAATGGAAAGAGAATCATCTTGAATGTGTGTGCTGGCAACCCTGGAATTTACCATGACTCACATATCTGGCATACTTCCCAACTGTACTAGATGTTTTCTAGGGGGATATCCCACAGGGTCCTTTACTGGGAGATGCAGGCTATACACTGGAACCAAGGCTGATGACACCCATCAGCAATGCACACGTAGTCATGAAGGAATGCCATACTGAGGCACATACTTAAACCAGAAATATCATATTGCATGTGTGTGGGATGCTGAAGTCACAGTTCCAGTGCCTAGATACATCTGGGAGAGCCCTGCAGTACAATCCATGGATATGTACATAAATTTTCATAGTATGTGCCATGCTACACAACATAATCCTGAGGAAACAGCTGCAGCAGGATGTCCAAGGGGAAGGGACATGCATCCCACTGCCAACTAACACTAGAGCAACTGCTGCATTTATCTACATCTATCCAGTATCTATACTATCCCCTCTTTCTGAAATCTTAGAAAAGTCCATCCACTCTCAACTGATGCAACACCTACTATCTAATAAGCTCCTTTCCCACACAAAATAAGGATTTCAACCAGGCCATAGTAACACCATGGCACTCCTCAAATTTACCAATATTGTCAACATCTAAAATCAATGGCCAAATTGTTGAATCAATATTTCTCGACATGTCAAAAATATTTGACACAGTGTCCCATGAATAACTCCTACATGAGCTTACATCACTTGACATATCTAAAAACACTCTTATTTGGTTCCAGAATTACCTATCTGACTGCTATCAATCAGTCAAATCACAAGATGACCTCTTCTCCACACTTCCCATTACAGTAGGTGTTCCACAAGGCTCAATTCTTGGGCCTCTGCTCTTCACACTTCTGACCAATAATCTACATAAAGCTACTAACCTTGCTTCCATCATACAATATGCAGATGACTCCTCTGTCATCTGCACCACATCTACCCTACAACAAGACAATACTCAAAAATCTTTTACTGCCATCAAGTCTTTCTGAAAAAAATACCAGCTCATCCTTAAACACATAAAAACAAACTGATGCTTTTTCCTAACCAATGTCACAAAAGCAAACTCCACCCACCATGGCTTTACAATCACCTCATCCAATCACACTCTAATCAAACCCACCTCAGAAACCAAGCTACTAGGTATCATTCTAGATAAGTTAAAATTTGACTAACATATTACTCATTCCACTAAAAAGACCCACATTAAAGTACAGAATAAAACCATTCTTAAACTCTTTCAGACAAGTTATTGCCAGGGCCCACCTACTATCCACTTTACTCTACGCCTCCCCTATATTTACTAACCTCAAAAAAACAGACTTAAGCAAACTTGGACCATGCTATGATAAGATAGCCAGATTTGCCACTAATCTGCCCCACAGAACCCATCGTTGTCTTACTCTGAAACAACTCAGATGACTAGAGCTGCCCAACCTACTAATCCTAAACTAATGTACCATATCCCATTCCATAGTTTACCTACCTCACAGATGTCCACCCTGACAGAACCTAGTACAAACCCACCTCAATAGCAGGACTCTATGATCCTCAAAAAAATTATTACTCAAAGTTACAAAATCCAACAACAGCTTTGGAGACTCACTATAGAACTTCACCCCAGAACACACACAACACAGCAAACATAATGCTCTTCAAAAACTATTAAAGTCCCACCTAAATGACAGCTGATTATGTTCCTGCTCCTCATCAGGCTGAAACCATTTCTCCTCTCGCACCCTCTCTCTTCCTATTCTCCACTTTCACTATATCTCTATGCTTACTGATCCTATGTGATTATAAGTATAACAACATTAAGCCTAATAAATTACAGTACCAAACAAGCATCTCAGCGACACCACTCCACTGTATATTAAGCTACTGTATCTCTGAGACACTACTCCACTGAATGATTTCTTGTTACTAAGTGTAATTGCCAAAGTATGTGTTACTAAGTGATCCTGTTAGCTTTTTTACTAACTTGAACTGTGATGTGTTACTATGTGATTTATTACTATATCATTTCTCTGATTGTTTCACTATTGTTTAAAGTACTGACTTATGTTATTACATGACGCTTTTCTCCCTGTCCTCCACTGAAAATGGACAGACTTGCCCAGCCAGACTTCCCTGGTAAACAAATGTTAAATAAATAAAATAAATAAATTTACAAGGTAAGTCCTGAACCTGGAGTGTATTGGTTAATAACATTATGGAATATCCTTGTATTTCATCACTTGGTAGAGTAAGCAAATAAAAGGTGGGAGATTTGTACAGAAATTACCTTCACATGTGACAGCAGAGACTTATAGGTTCGTAGGTACGTACTAGGCTATCTGCCCGAAGGCATTTATAAGCCTAGCCAGAATGTGTTAACTTTCGCCGCCTCCTAAGATTAGTTTCCTGTGCCTCTGTCCAGCAGAGCCACTGAAGTGATCCCCGGGGTAAACTTTCTGTTTCCCATCCACTTGTCAAGGTTTCTTTTGAAGAATGTTAGTGAGGAGCTCTGCCTAATGTAGATTGAAATCCAGTTCCAAAGCATGGGAAGTCTCTGGGACAGGAATCTATCCCTCCAGCATGTCCTATTTATTGTTGTGGTGAGGTTTAGATCCCTATGAGTTTGTGGCTCGAGGGGATATGGTTTTCTTTAAGTGGAGCATGTCCATCAATTCTGGGTTGGACATGGCCTTGTATGTCAAGCAGAGATCACCTGAGTAGATGGTATGCAACCGAGTACAGCTGGAGTTTCTTCAGTCGAGCTGCATAGGGCATCTGTTTGAGGCTAGTGATCCTCCTGGTGAGGTACTTCTGTGGTCTTTCGAGCTGTTGCAGGTGTCTTGTAAGGTACATCCCAAATGTTGTGAAGTCAGAAAATGCAATGTGTATCATTACTTTCTAACTTCTTTCTTTAAAGGTTTTCTAGTACAAACACATGGTGCATGTTCAATCGTAAGTAGTAGGCCTCAGACATCAAAGATTCACACAGTCATACCTGTCAAAAGTACTGATGATCACTTCATGCCCTCAGTTTAGCACCATGCATTTGTACTAGAAAATCTTTAAAGAGAGAAGTTAGAAAGTAATGATACACATTGCAGTTTCTGACTTCACAACCATCACAAGATCAAATAGGAGGGATGCAAAACAAGGAGAATAACCAGAGCAACATATCCTTATTTGTGCCATAGCAGTAACTCATCTTTGCTCCAACCCCCAAAAGAACAGTCCACTCTCATTTGTGCCATAACAGTAACTCACCTTTGCTTGTCCTAAAAGAACAGCCTGTGCTTGTTTGTGCCATAACAGTAACTTATTTTTGTTCCCCCAGAAAACAGTGTACCCTTGTATGTGCCATAACAGTAACTCACCTTTACTTCCCCCACCAAAAGAGCCCTGTGATTGTTTGTGCCACCCAACCTGCCCTTCAGTAGTTGGCAACTGCATATCATGTTATTCCCAGTTAATATCCTCACACGTTTTAAGGCCAATGATATAGAATGGCTTACACACTGCATGTCTCAGAGTACTAGTCAGATAACTGATGAATGATCAAGAAACATAGAAAGGTAAGACAGAGCGTTGTGTTTGCACACCCATTCATGCACAGACTTATCTGCATGTCTTTAACATCACTTGACCATGGGGAGGACATGCAGACTCCACACAGAAGGCGCTCCAGCCGAGAATCGAATTGGAGAGCCTCTTGCTGTGAGGCGACAATGATAACCGCTGCACTACATCCAAATATAATAAATATACAAATAATAGTTTATGGTTTGATATCAGTGTATATTCTGTTGCAGTTGGTCATGTGAAGAATGACTTTGGTTCTTTGCTCCAAAGCTGTTTGTGTGGCAAAGAGGTATAAGGCACCCATCTTGTCTTTTGAAGGTGCATTGGAGTGAGAGTTGAAATCCAGACCTATGTAGAAATATCTCGTGTACTAACATTTTCTACTGTGTATGTCATAGATTGCTTTCCCTCATTTCAACTATTTTTCCCTTTTTTCTTTTCTTATTTTTATTTATTTATTTTTGCCACTGTTTGCAGGAAGCACAGCTTAGCTCAAACATGGGAACTGGAGAAAAAAGAATGTCAGGTTTGGCTGTGTTTATCTCGTTTGTGCGAAGTGCAGCAGTGCGTAAAATGGACAACTGGGTTGTAGTATAGGGTGTGCAACTTTTTTTCACTGTTGTGACATTGCACATTATAGCAATGAAGTGAAACATGAACAGCTGTTATTTCAACTCTCTTGTGGCAATAGGTGTAAGTGTATGACTGCCATACACATGGTCCTGTGTTTAAATACAGCATATTCCATACACTTTTACTTTTGTTCCACTTCCATTATAGTCACTCTCACTTATGACACTTGGCATAGTGTAGATGATATTAATTATATGTATGAGGGCTGAGGCACTAATATTGTGTCAGTTATTTATTTATGTATCTATGTATTATCACATTTATTATCAAACGTATGATTGTGGGGTATACTGTGTACTATGTTCCTGTAAGTATAATTCTGCTATCTGGACTGGCATGGCCTTCACATTTCCCTAACACACATACACAACTGCCTGTGTAATTTTTCAGTGCTTGCCACTGTCACGTTGCTTGGCAGTGTGCACCCGTGAACACTATGTGTGCTCAATGGTAAACGGTGCTCGACATTTTCATACAGTGTACACATTCCCAGTAAATGTGATAACTGGAATTGGTGGGAAACCTTCAGTCTCCATTGCTCTTGATCTGTGGAAGACGACAGGCATTCATGGAGAGGTTGTGAGATTTAGGGCTCAGAGATGGGGTGTCCAGTTGTCCAAGATTTTATTGGACTCCTACTGAAACACCCCAGTGCCAGGCTACTGCAGGGGGACATTTCTGGGTCCCAGTATAGCTCAGAGGCATAAGATAGCTTGGGTCAGGCTGTAACCAGTGGCACCAGTATCCCCCGCACTTGTGACCAATGTAGGCACCACTTTAGTGATGTATGTTGGAGGAAGAGGGGTACCCTCGATGCCCGGATTGAGGAATTTAAGACAGAGGACATCCCACAGATGTATAAGTATCAACTACAGAGGAGTACTTGTAAGGCTTAAAAGTTGAATAGAGGCAAAACTGGTATTCATAATGGTATTCTATTCTGTTTTTTCCACAGCTGCCATGGGAAGGGAGTGCAATGTTAGGACCTATGACACTAGATTAGTGAGGATGAGGGAGGCATGTGGTATGTATACAGCAGAAGAGTAGGGTTATTGTTGCAGTAAAAGTTAAAGATAGCTTGTTTGCTATTTTATACAGTTGCATCAAATTGAGCATCCATATCTCAACTGTAAAAGCAAGTATGCATGCATTAGTCTGTAGCACAAACCAAGAGTACAGTATTAGACTTTAGTCAGAGATGGTGGTTCAAATACCATACTTCCCAACTAAACAAAATATGTTAGTTCCTCAATTATGTGCAACTAAAAGGTTTAAAGTAAAAGCTCTATACCAGTGGCACACGTGCCTTGTTGTAGACTGTAATCTCTATAATTGGAACGCATATATGTGCAATATATGCACATGTATAGGAGTACGTGCTGCAATCTGCAGTACAGTGTGCATCTGTTAGGAGCTGGTAGTCTTAAAAGCGATGTTATCCATTAGGGGGAGGTAGTCATAAGAGTAAAGGTTAAGATAATAGAGTCAAATAATTATATTAATGCAGCCCTTCTCTCTTTTTTTTTGTTTTATATTGATGTGTTGCCAAAATGTGTCCATGTCATCCATGTGTACCGCATCACAAAATGATTCACAGCACAGCAGGGTAGGCCTGCCCCACAGTATCTGCCTTCCCCCACTCCACCAGCCCCAGCACGTTTGGGAGCCAACCAGTCAGCACCACCTCTGCTGCCCCTGCACTACTTCCCCCCTCAGATAGTTCTGCCCTAGGGGATAGTCCAGTGGTTCCCTCCAGGAACAGTGGCTGAGGTGGTGAGTTTACCACCCATGCTGAACTGCCAGGGATAGTGTGTAGGGTTGTGCACCACACTGTTGGTGTACAACGGTGCCAGATGGAGGAGCTACTCTCTGTCATTTTACATAGGACCAGGAGGAGGAAAAAGAGACATTGAGCACTCCAGCCAGTGGTGAAGTGAGGTGACAGTGATGACAGTCCATGGGTCCTGGATGTCCAACAGTCACCCCATCTGTGGTGTCTAGCAACCTCATGTCCATCACTGTCTCTTTGTCTTGTTTGTCTGCAATTGCTTCCTCACCTACCCAACTTACCAGACCCAGACATACCCATGTCTCTTCCTCTCTCTCTCAAAAACAAAAAAAATGGGCATCTGTCCTACACAAATATATATATATATATATATATATATATATACAGTAATATACCGCATACATTTCCATATTACCGATACACATATCTCTCACCCTCCTCTCAATCCACCCTTATACTAACTCTCATCACATTTCTATTACCCTTTCTTTCTGTATCTTCCTGAGCTATAATAACTCTAACCTGCTAGTAAACAAATACTTAGACCTGCACAGACTAAACACTGTAATTATTGTAATATATTGTCTGTATTATCTGTGTCTTTTATCAACAATTGAAAACTTAGATTACTGTATATATCTACATTATGAATGTTTCTTTATACTAAAAATGTATCTTGCTTTAAATATCTGAAATGTTTTTTTTTTCTGTATATAACATTAACACTATATACTTTACTACTCTCATTTCCTGTATTAATACTAACTTGCTATTGGAGCTTTTCTCCTCGGGCCTACTCTGAAACAGGACTGTCAGCTCAGATGGACGAACCCAGTCAACAAATGTAAAATAAAATAAATAAAAATTAAAAAAAAAAAAAGAAAAATCATCCCATACATAGCTCTCCATTTTGCACACGTTTTCTTGACACATTTGATTCGGTCCAATTGGGTATACAACATGGCGGTGTTTTGGTCACCCCCATCTCTGGAGGTGACTGTCCAAATTCAGCTAATATTCTGCATATATTATCAGTTTTTACTGTTGAAGGAATGGATAGCTATGGCTCTTTCTTACCTCCCTCCTGCACATTCCTGTATCGCTTTCCATTTGCTCTTCTCCCTGCTTGCTCCCCATTTCAATGTTGTCCTATCTACCCCATTTCTTTTCTTTAATGCATTATTGTGAGGTGGTATTGCACACACCTACAGCAAAGCAAAAGTAGGTAAAAGTCTTACATTCAGTTGTATTCAATCCCAGTACCATGTGGCCCCAAAAAGGAATGTATCACTGCATTAACTGCATTAAAACGTGCTGCCACACGCTAAAGAGGTAAGTGTCAGGTATATTCCAAAGACTCAGTAACAACTATCAGACTTTAGCATCCCCATTTCACCGCTGTCCTATCTTCCCCATTTCTTTTCTTTAATGCATTATTGTGCGATGGTGCACATCGTGCACCAACATGCACCAATGCTAAAGCAAAAGTAGTTAAATGTATTAGATACAGCTTTATTCCTCTGTTTGTCTGTGATTGTGCTAAGCACTGCATCATGCAACTACATATTAAATATGGCCAAAAAATAATAAAAAACTGACAGAGAAAACTCAATTTGCACATAAATGAAGAGGAGGTTGGATGTTAATGAAACATAACCTGTTAGTTGTGTGCTGCTTATTTGCATTTCCAACCTTGACAGACATACATGTAACAATTTGTAAGTCTAACCTGACACACCCACCTGATGTAAGCATTCACAGTGGTCACCCATTAAACACAAACACTGAGGGAGTGCCTGCACTATGTTTACATCCCTACACAGATCCATTTTTTTTGAGATTCAGCAGTTCTAATGAGTTCAGACCTCATTTGCATCTTCCCCATGCTGACAGTCTTGAATCTACACTAGATGGCAACTATGTAGCTAGTGAAACTGAAGGAGAGCTGAATTGTTTGTGTGTTGAACACAGAAGAGAGGATATTACTTTGGGATATATCTTAACAGAGGAGTACTGATTTTTAGATGATACGCCTGCATTTTGTCAGATACATATTTCATATGCTGACATGTAACTATGAATATAGTCTGTATAATGTTTTTTATTTTTATTTTTTTTATTAGTACACACTTTTACACTTATCTGTCTGCAGTTCTTACAAGTGTACTGTTCATTCGGCAGTGGGGGAGCAAAGCTGCATTTCTGTTATGGCACAAAAAGGATATGTTGCTATTGCTACTCCCCTTTTGTTGCATCCAGCCTGAATCTGATGCCATCTGTCACATGTTAAGGTCAGTTCTGTACAAATCTCACACCTTTTTCTTTTCATTCTGTCTGTGTAGACTCCTTTCCATGGCTGTATTCCAAAAGTTTTGTAACTCACGGGGAACAGCAGTCTACACAGTTGCTTTATGGCTTGTTGAATAGCTCCAATATGTTAGATTGATTAATTAGCATGTAATTAGCTGCTTATGCTGTAATTAGCTTGCCTCACTGTTTACCTTGTTTCCATGATTGTGCGCACCTCTACATGGCACTTACCGATTCTAAAAGTTTTTATGCCCGTGTGCGCTTGACTCTGAGATGAGCACATGTTGGAAACTGACAGAGTAGGCTTTACTGAATCCCCCTTAGTGACTTTCTTAGTTTTTATCAGAAGGCATGAGAATGTAGTATCAGGGTAGAAGTCCAAGATATTACTTCTGATGAGTGTTTCTTTCATGGAACTGACCTAAACTTGTTCTTTACATACCATTTTTAAGATGGCAATATATCAGAGCTTAAATGCATATATATTGTCAACTAGCATAATGTTAGTTTCTAAATAATAATTATTTCCAATTAATAATTAGTTAGTTGAGTAGCCCCCGAATTATTTTACGTATTGAAAAGTAGTCACTGCTAGTGAAATAGTGTAACAACAATG
The DNA here is from genome assembly GCF_019279795.1 of Protopterus annectens. Lineage (NCBI taxonomy): Eukaryota > Metazoa > Chordata > Ceratodontiformes > Protopteridae > Protopterus > Protopterus annectens. The sequence goes on from NC_056725.1 coordinate 48,950,656, forward strand.
AATAATAATTATATCAGTTCAATAACCGTTTAGTAGTTTAATAATCCTTTTATAAACTCTTATTAATTAGATTATATTAAACTACTATTCTCATTATTCCATTGTTGTATTTATTTGCATTTATTTTCCATTTTCCGTGTTAATATTATTGATTATTAAACTACTATTCGTGTTTCCGTGCGTGGTGTATCTGTAAACTACTATTCCGTGTAAACTATATTAAACTACTATTCGTTTGTCGATTGGTGGCTTTTTGCTTTGTATCCATTATAAGGTTTAGATTATTATATTATTATATTATGTTATATGGTTGGTGGTTTGCACTGTATTCATTATTTTTTAAAGGGGTTATTTATTTACTACTCGCTATTCGATTGAGTGGCTTGCTTGGTGCTTTTTTGTATCCATTTCCGTGTTTTTTTATTGGTTAAGGATTATTAATTACTACATTCATCAATTTGATTTGGTGCACTACTTTTTGTCCATCTTCCATGTTTTATTGGTTTGCCATTGCTTCTAACCAATAAATAATCAACTTAACATCGGTAATGCATTTAAATCAAATGACATAGCTGCATTTCACATTTTACTTTTCTAAAGAAAGGCACTGCATTAGCACTGTTATTTTAAGTCTTTATATGAATAGAGCATCAGTTTAGCTTGACATCTCATTTCATTCTCATTTTAAGTACCTTTTACAGTTTTGCTCAACAGCTGTAAAACCTGAAGCTCAAATGCATGGACTGTCCATTCCTATATGACATATGCTGCCAAAACATCATTTTTGTTTGGATCATACATATCTCTTTTATGTTTAGATATTTTTTTTCTAAATTAATAAATTAGTTTACCAGTGTAACAGTTCTAACATTTATGCAAGCTGTTACGCAAATGGTATAGGAAGTGCTGCAATTACAAAGATTTCTAACATTTAACTCTTCTTTTATTCAAAAAAAAAAAACAATATTTAAAGCCCTTTTCACATAACGGAGATTGACTGCAGTTATCAAAGTGAATGCTATTGCAGATATCAACCACTGTAATACCTTTTTTTGCATATCATACATTGTAATAATCTTGATAGTAAAAGGCTTCTTATATTTAACACTGGGAGTTATTCTGCTCACCTCTGCTAATAAGGGGTCTTCCACTAGAGCAAACCAGCATTTTTATTTATTTGTTTATGTTTTGTCGATCCAGTTAGTTCAGCTAGCCTATTAGCCTGTCTTCATGGAAGACCTGAGGTGGTATTTATACTAATAGAGGAAATCTTGGTTGAACATGCCATCTGAGGAATGACATGCGCAGGATTATAGCACCTCATTATGTTGCACTGCACTGTCAGCAATCCATTCTCCTGGTGTGGGAAATAGAACCCACAGCCTTCTGCACCGAAGGAGAATGTGCTACCTGTTGTGTAACTACATACAGCAAAAATGACAGCTAAATGCTTTGCCACAGACCTTGGTTTCACTAAAAAATGTTAATTTTTTTGAAAAATAAGACAGTTATGTAAATTTTATTTAAAAAAAACCAGCATAGCCATGCTTTATGCTGTCTCATTTAAAATATATACCTCATTACACCTTTATGCAATACATGTGCCATACTCTGTGTCAATAATTGTCTTCTTTATTAGTAAATGTATTAACCTAATAAACTGAGTGTGTTTGTTACAACATGTTTAGGAAGGCTAATGGTACACCTTTAAAAAGATATTGCAATCATTAGGCTTAGTATGTCTAAAAGTACAGTTTTGTACCTACCATAAATGTAGATGTTCGAAGATCCACATTGCTGCAGTCCTGACACTTGGGTAGTCCGCTGTCCCAGTTGGCCCGAATACCAAAGTATAAGGCTGACGTCGGTCAAGGCGCATTAGTCTGACGTCAGGGTACAAATGCGCATGACCGACGTCATTTCCTCAGTCTTTTCTTGCCCCAGATGTCAGAAGACCCTAAAAAGATAAGGCCAAACCAAAAAACAACAACACACCAAACACCCCTGCACCAAATATATGTACAATATATACAAAATCAGAAAGGTACAATCCCACCCACACAACCACCCCTAAACACAGAGGGGAAGGAGGTAAATTGGACTGCAGCAATGTGGATCTTCGAACATCTACATTTATGGTAGGTACAAAACTGTACTATGTTCTTCATCTCACATTGCTGCAGTCCTGACACTTGGGTAGAATCCCAAAGCAGAGGTAAGGGAGGATGGCAAATCACAAAGAAGCAGGAGCTGACAACATGCCCTGTAAAATAGCAGTGGCAAAACCAGCCCTAGATTTAGAGTAGAGAGGAAGGTGGTAATGTTTAGAGAAAGTATGCACTGAACTCCAAGTAGCTGCCTCCAAAATATCCTTAGTTGCCACCCCCCTTAGAAATGCTGTTGAAGTGGCAGTAGCCCTAGTGGAATGAGGCCTAATCCCAGGTGGAATCTCCTTGCCATGATGGGAATAACAGAAAGTAATGCAAAACCCAATCCACTTAGAAATAGTTTGTTTTGACACAGGCTTACCCTGAGAACTCAAAGCAAATGAAACAAACAACTGCTGAGACTGCCTAAAATCCTTAGTTCTGCTTAAATAATAACGTAATTGCCTGTGTACATCTAAAGTGTGCAAAATCTTTTCCCCCTTATTTTGGGGATTTGCATAAAAGGTAGGCAAATGAATAGTTTGGTTTAAAGCCACACTAGAGACCACTTTAGGCATAAAGGAAGGATTAGTACGTAAAGATACCCTATCCTTATGAAAAATCAGGAAAGGCTCAACCGCCATAAGGGCCTGCAATTCAGACACCCTTCTTGCAGAGGTAATGGCTAACAAAAAAGCAGTCTTCCATGACAAATATTTCAATTCAGTAGTAGCTGCAGGCTCAAAAGGTTGTAGAGTGAGTTTCTCCAACACAAAATTGAGGTCCCAAGCAGGAGTAGGAGCTCTACGTGGGGGTCTTATATTCTTTGCCCTCTAAGAAATTGCTTGAACAAAGGATGAGAAAACAATGGCGGGTCACAATCATAGTGAGCTGAAATTGCTGCAGCATGAATCTTAATGGAAGAGAAAGACAAACCTTTGTCCAATAACTCAGTAAGATATTGAAGAGCCACACTCAAATTTGGCTCAGAAACATCCAAATCCTTTGCTGCACTCCAAAATAAAAATCTCTTCCATTTTCTGCGTACACTTTCCTTGTACTAGGTCTTCTGGCTTCCATAATCACATTCAAAACTTGTTGAGGAAGCTGAGACCTGCTATGGTTCAAAACAGAATATGCCAGGCTGTTAGATGAAGAGAGTGAAGCTTGACATTGAGTAGATGCCCGTCCTTCTGAGACAATAGGTGTGGAATCAAAGGTAAGGGCCATGGAGGCTTCCTTACCAGACTCCTCAGCAATGGGTACCAGTGCTGCCGAGGCCAATCTGGAGCTATTAAAATCATCCTTGGCTTGTCTTGTCTGACCTTTAGAAGTACCTTTGGAAGGAGAGGTAGAGGTGGAAAGGCATACACATGAAGATTTTTCCAACTGAAAGAAAGAGCATCCACTTTCCAGGCTGTGTGATGAAACCTTTTCGCAAAACTTTGGCAGCTGGTGGTTTAGTGGAGAAGCGAACAGATCTATGTCTGGAGTTCCCCAGGACACTGTCAATGTCTGAAATACATGAAGATCCAGTTTCCACTCGTGGGGATCCATGATTTGCCTGCTTAACACATCCGCTAAGGAGTTCTGTGCTCCTGGCAGAAACCTTGCTTGAAGATTCAGTTGCAAGCTTAACGCAGTCTCCCACAAAATCATTGCTTGCCTGCATAGAGGATAAGAATGTGTTCCCCTTGTTTGTTGATGTACCACATGACAGTTGTGTTGTCTGTTAGAATCAACACCTGCCCTGGAAAAGTAAATCCTTGAAAGCCAGTAATGCAAACTGGACTGCTAACATCTCCTTCATGTTGATATGTAGATGCTGCAGTCTGGCAGGCCACTTGTCTTGTATCCACTTTCCATTCAGATGAGCTCCCCAAGCTGTGTCTGAGGCATCTGTCGTTAGAATCTGACTCACCTCTGGCCGGGTCACAGAGAGTCCCTTGTTTAGGTGACATTCCTGAGCCCACCACAAAAATTCCTTCTGAATGCAAGGAATTATTTGAATGACAGTGTCCAAATCCTGGCAGTGCTGTGTCCATACATTTTTGAGATACCATTGCAGCTTCCTCATATGCAGTTTGGCATTGGGAAGCACCAGAATACAAGATGCCATGAACCCTAAGGCTTGAAGGACTGTCCTTGCAGTCAGCCCGGACTGATGAGATAGTTGATGGAAGTAAAGAGAAAGATTCTTTTGTTTGTCCGGGGTTAAAAAGGCCATCTGTTGCTGTATTCAGTCTCACACCCAGAAAGCACATGTCTTGAGAGGGTACTAGACTGGACTTTATTTCGTTCACAGAATACCCTAGGCATCTTAGCACTGCTATCACATATTCCAAATGCTGAAGAAGAACGTCCCTTCCTTGAGCCAGAATCAGGCAATCGTCCAAATAAGGATAGATTTGTATTCCTTTTAGCCTGAAGAAAGCTATCACTGGAGCCAGAACCTTTGTGAATACTCTGGGTGCAGTAGATAAGCCAAAGGGCAATGCAGAGAACTGATAATGAGAATTCCCGAAAACGCAGATACTTTCTGCAAATTAGTCTGATAGGAACATGAAGGTAAGCTTCCTTGAGATCCAAAGTTACCATCCAGTGATCTTTGCCCAGCAGAGGTAAAAGCTGTTGTAACGTCAACATTTTGAACTTGGGAATGTCCAGATAAGTGTTGAGGATAGATAGATCCAAAATTGGTCTCCACGTGTTCCCTTTTTGGTACTAGGAACAGGCGAGAATAAAATCCTAGGCCCCTTTCTGGCACCGGAACCGGCTGAATGGCCCCTATTTGGAGTAACAGAGAAATTTGCTTGTGAGCCTCTTTCCTTTGTTGAGGAGGAATGTCTGGCATGCCTTTGAAAGGAGGCAAGGTATGGAAATAAAACCTGTAACCGTGGTGAATGATATCCAATACCCATCTGTCTTGGGTAATTAAACTCCAGTTTTCTTTGAAAAGTGCCAACCTTCCTCCCAAAGGTGCTGCCAGACGAGAAGATTCTGGCAGCTGAAAAGGCAGGTCATTGGGTCTGTTGGACTGACCCCTGCCCTCACCAGAAGACTGAGCAGGTGAACTCCCTGTTCTAGGCCTAAAAGAACCTTGAGCTCTGCCCCTACCACGTCTAGACCTACCCCTAGACTGGGAATCATAAGCAGGATATGTCCACCCCTTGGTAGGCCAATTTCTACTAAACTTGGAGGCTGAACCTGCAAAAATCTTTAACAGTCTGCATAGACTTAGCCTTGTCTTCCATTTTCTTTAGAACTGCTTCCACAGGCGAACCAAACAACACATCAGATTGTAAAGGAGCATCTAAAATCCTTGTCTTCACATGCTCAGCTAAATTCTGATCCCTCAGCCAGGCAACCAGTGGCAGCCACCCTCGAAGAGGCCTGCACAGCATCAAAACCACATTGCAAAGAATGCTTACCCACCTGTTCAGAAACATGAACTAAATCCTGCAACTCTTTACACTCAATACCTTCCGCCAAAGCATCTACCTTAGACTTTAATTGTGAAAGGAGATAATTTTGGTATTTCAACATATGAAACTGGCAATTCAAAGCTCTCATGGCCAAAGTGGAAGAAGTATACACTTTCTTTCCCCATCTATCCAAAGCCCTTGCCTCTTTATCTGGAGGGACAGGATTTTTAACAACAGAAGCCTTAACACCTTTAGGCCCCTGGAAACAGTTTCTGGGTCTGCCCTAGGACTCTTAAAAGATACTTATGAGCTTCAGGCACCCTATAATATCTATCCGGTTTAACTGGAGCAGGAGGCAAAGAATCAGGGTTCAGAGAAGCCTCTGCAAAAACATCCTCCATCCTCCACCACATCTAGAACAGGAGGTATAGCTAAAGGCCTATGCTGGGGAAGAAACAAAAATTCCCTCAGCCTTTTCCTGGAATCAGAGAAATCCTGACCTTCCCATTTAAAATGCTCCCTCATGGAATGAAGAGTCTCTGAAAATGAAAAATCCTCAGGAGAAGCAGAAGGAGTAGAATCATCTACATCAGAATTAGAGTAAGGGAATACTCCTGCAAGTCTTCAGCCGAAGACTCAGAAGCATCCGAACACTGCTCAAAACTCCCAAGCTCAGGTTCCACCCTAGGCCTCTTATCAGGAGGGGGCATAGAACCTCTAATCATTGTAATCAAATCTTCTGCCATCTTAAGCATATGCTTCTTAGGTACAGACCCTGAAGAACTAGGGGTAACACCTGAAACAAAACCTGGCCTGCCCTGGGAGAAGCCTTGGAAACAGCAGGAGGGCCTAACCACCTTAGGAAGGGAGGGAAGAACAGCTACCTGAGAAGCCCCTTCCGCCTGGCCTACCTCCTGAGAGGTCACATCTTGCAGTAATAAAGTCTCTCCCTGGGATTCCAAAGAAATTTCTGGCTGAACCTCTGGCTCCACCGAGCCCTTTAAAGAACCGACGTCCTGCAGGGCAGTTCTTCCAGCCTAGGCTTTGCTGTTTTGTCCCTGCGCTTTTGATGAAGCGCCGGAGCATCCGACGGCATTTTATAATTACACGCTTCCCAAAACTAACCTGGCACAATCTAATCTTCTCTTTATAGTGCGTTTGTTAAATCTAGCACAAGGCCAACCACGTCGTGCTCAGGCCCTAAGCAAGGTATACACAAGGTATGGTAATCCCTATGAGGTATCTGTTTCCCACAAGAAATACAGTTATTCACTTTTTCTGACATCGGTAAAATACTGAGGGCAAAAAACCAAAATATTCCCAACGGGTACTTAGCCAACTTGGATTCGGTCTGAAACTCCGACTTCGGAAAATCTCAGAACGCCAACCTGCACTTGCAAAACTGCTTCTGCATCGGACCATGCGGCAAAAGACTGAGGAAATGACGCGCCGGGCGTCATGATTTTGTACCTGACCCTCTGACCCTGGACTAACGCTTTTTGACGACGTCAGCCTTATACTTTGGTATTCGGGCCGACTGGGACAGCGGACTACCCAAGTGTCAGGACTGCAGCAATGTGAGATGAAGAACATCAGGACATGGCAAGTCTGTGATTAAGGTATGTGTCTCACATCTCTGGGATCAGGATTTCAGTTCTGACCTTTGCTGGAGCTTGTAGGTTCTGCCTATATCTTTTGGGTGCTTCAGATTTCTCAGAAAACATACTAGATAATGACCACACACAAGAAAATATCCATATATTAGTTACATTTGTCCCTGCATTTGTAGACTGGCTCGTGGCTGGAAAGGGTCAGAAAAGGAACAGATTGATATAGTTCCCTTACACATTTAACAACTAAGGTAAAGTGCTGATGCTAAGTTCAAGACCATCGTTCTTAACCAAAATGTTAAAACTGAATATTTCTAATACAGCAGACTTCTCATTTCTTGTCTTAATTGTCTACAAACTGAGTCAGCTGTTACAGTTTAACTTGTCAAACAGTAGATAACTAGGTTGCAGTCTTTATAGTCAGTTACTGGTTATGGAAGCCATCTGGTGAATTCATTTAATTAGCTTTTCAGATAAAGGTTTATATGCTGTCTATTATGGTTATGCATAATTACTGTATTAATTGTATACTCTTTTTGTATGGAGATTGTTATCCCTTGTATTCCACTGAAAAAATAGGAACACCCAGATGAATAGTTTCAGTTAAACACACATAAATAATAAACTTTGATGGCCTTTCAGGATGGCTTGATATTATGGGCAGGGTACTGGAATTTAATCACAGGATGGATCTATATGCTAAAGTCACAAAATTGTGATTTTTGTTTGTTTCTTCACAAAACATTTAAACACATTATACTATGGTGACAATACATGATAAACTGCAGGTTTCTCTATACACACACACACACACACACACACACACACACACACACACACACACACACACACACACACACACACACACAAGAAGATACCCTATGTTAGGCAGCATTGGGAACCTCTCCAATATTCTATGAATAAGGCTATGGATGAGGGGAAAACAGTGCATACCACCTACCTTGACCTGGCCAAGGCATTAGATACAATACTCCACAAAGGTATTGTTGACAAACTCTCAGAACTAGGCTGATATACCCACATAACTCACTGGATTGCTGGCTGGTTCATAGACAGAACCTGAGTGAGATCACCTCCACCAGGAGTCCAGTCACCAGCAGAGTACCCCAGGGCTCCATGTTGGGCCTGCTCCTGTTTGGCATCTATTGCTTTGAAGTCAAGGCAAATGTAAAAGGCCTCTGGCCATAGTTCTCAACCTTCCATCTCTAAAATGAGGAACACTCGCCTTCATAATGTGGAACAAATGGGCGAAATGTGGAACACATACTAATGGCTTACTAGCAACTTCAACTAGGAAGGTCATAGGATGGTTAAAATGTGCTGGTTTTACTTATAAAGAAGATCCTTTAATGAATTAATATGATTAATTTATATTTACCATGGATTTCACTTAAAAAAATTCCTAACACTGAATGTGTGACATACTGTTTCAATGTGGAACTTTGAGGAAATTCGAGGAACATGAACTTTTTAAGACCCCCAAATGAGGTACGTTCCTCATAATGAGGTACACTTGAGAGGTATGCCTCTGGCTCACCAAATTCGTAGATAACTAGGAGCTATCATAAATTCCCTCATGACACCAACATCCTGCAGGATCTAAAACAAACAAATGACTAGTGTCAAAGCCAAGGATTAAAACACAATTTGAAGAAATGCATTGTAGTAATCTTTGGGAAATTGTATACCATGGTAAAAAAACGGGTAAGAACTGACCCGGGAGTTAAGGATAGGGGAACATATGTAGACAGTAATCTAGACTCAACCAATATCTAGCCAAGATAGTAAGAAAATCATTCTATGTCACCCAACTCATAAGCAAGGGTACAGCACCCCAGGTCCAAGGATGTTATACTACCATTCTACTCAGCAATTATCATACCTCTCATTGAGGTGTGTACTTAACCAGGCACTTACAACAGTTGGAACATCCTCAAGGGGTCCTCTCTAGGAGAATCCAGGATATGAATACCCTATTGTGCACAGATCACCTTAAGGCCCTATCTCTGCACTCAGTCTCCAATAGATTATTGAAAGGCAATCTATGCCTGACAGATAAGGCATCCTCAGATCCAGCTCTGATTTATCTGTTGCACATATGCAAAACTAACAGCACCAGGAACTCTAGATCTTAGGACTTGAACTTTGCCTGTTAGAACATGCTGGAAAGACCAATATGCATCTCAAGGGATCCCCACACTATGTAATAAGCTGCCCATCCACATGAAGCTGAGTTCATCCTCAAATAAATCCTTGAGCATTGGATGGGAAATTGCAAATTCACCCCCAGTGTGGTCCCATGTCTCTCTGATGAACAGATGTCGACAGTAAGTAAATTAATCCCCAACTGACATATACTCTTCCAAGCATAACCCTTAGCAACCTCCTTATTAACATATCCCACCATATAGGCGTCCAAGGTATTTGGGGACAAAACTTGGTTGGGTTGCATGGCTAGGTTTATAAAGACCCTGGTAGTCATTAGCCTATTATAAACCCATGAAATTCATATGGACTTTGACCAACATGTGGCCAAGGTAGTAAGAAAATCATCTGCCACCCAGCTTATAAGTAAGGGTGTGGCATCAATGCCCAAGAAGTCATAGTGCCACTTTATTTTGTTGTTATCAGACCCATCATTGAGTATATTGCCCTCTTTGGCATGTACCTGACCAGTTATATGCAACACTTGGAATCCCCACCAATTTTCCTTACCAGGATAATCCAGGGATCACCATAAAGCTATATCTCTATACTTTTCTCCAGCAGGTTACTGAGAGGTGATCTATGTCTGGCATACAAGGCATCCTCAGATCCAGCTCTGATGGACCTTTTGCACAGCTGCAAAATGAACAGTATCAGAACCACTAAATCCAAGAATTTACATTTTGCTGGTGACAAACAGGACATGCTGGAAAGACAGATATGTGTTTCAGAGGATTCCCATGCTCTGGATCAGTCTCCCCATCCATGTTAAGGATAGAGAGAGGCAGACAGTAACTATGCCCAATCTAACATACTCCCCCCATATAACCTTTAGAAACTTTCAAAGTAACATAGTCCCTCATAATAAACACCCATGACACATAGGTACATAACTGGGTTGGTTTGTAGTGCTAGGCTTATAAAGGCCCTAGTGGTCATTAGCCTATGATATACCTATGAACCTATGAGCCTATTCCTTAATAAAATTCCAAGAAGCTTCATTCATTCTCATTTTCCTAATTACTTAACTTATCAAAGTTAAATGTAACAATACCTTCATAGATTTATATTACTAGCATATCATATTATATTACATTATCAACCACATTGCCACCTTTCTAATATTTCCAAAGTTAAGCTGCCTCCTGTTTTCATTATATTAATTGCTAGAAATTGCAGGTAATCTTACAGTATCTTTTGTAATGTTATATATCTCTGTCTCTGCTATATACAAATAAAAACGAAGGCCGCAGCTAAAGAGAACCAAAGCCTTTAATGCGTGAGTGCCTTCGTTCACAAACAATTTACAATGAACTTCTTCAGATGCATTCAAAAGGGTAACCACTTCCTTAAATACATTTAAAAGTCATATGACTGGGTTATTTTAAAACTACCTAAATACATTTAAGAATCCTTTTCATAATTTTAAAATATAAGAATAAAATAAAGACAAAAAATACAATTTCATTATAGTGCTTCTGCATCGCATTGCTTCAAAGAACTTATTATAAATGTAATTGTAATTAGGTACGTGTTAAGTTTTTTAATCTCAGCAGACACAAAATAGAGCATTGATCATTTAATCCAGGGAAACTATATGCATTCAACAATAGTTGCCACCACAACTCTTGCCTTTCAAGCTGCAAGGATGCATGACCTCCACTGTCTCCTTGTAATACTTGCTCTATTACTCTAAACTTAAAATGATGGTCTGGGTGGTCCCTTATATGCCTTGCTGATGCATTATTTTCCTCGTTTCTTTCTATACTATAAGTATACTTGTAGAGTCTTTCTATAATTTTATGGTCGGTCTTGCAACATAAAATCCGGGGCATACTTGGCATTTAGCTAAGTAGACCACACTTTTCGTATTACAATCAAATTTTCCTTTTGTAAAAAGTTGCATATCTTGTATTGAATAACTCCTTTCTATATCTATATATTTACAGTAAAGGCATGCTCCACATTCAAGCATGCCCATTATTCATCCTACTTGTCTTAAATTCCCTTTCCAAAATATTCAAGTTGGGTCCCTTCTTATAGACAATCCGGGATACTATATCCACTTTTTTCCTAAATTCTAAATCGTCCATCATATTACTTTAAACAACTTTTAAACTGTGCTCTCATACAGTCTCATGACAGTCCATTAAAATACAAACTTCTAGGTTTAAAATAACTTGCCTGAATAGGTAAACATTAGTAAAGAAACATTTTTTTTAATGGAAGTCTTTCTCCACAAAAGGAACTTATTGGCCCAACAAAGGAACAACACAAGCCGACCATTGATTTTTGAAAGTCTCAGAGGAGCATACATTTTGGCAGCAGGAAAGCTCTGAAGGGTTTGGAGACCAAACATATCCTTTTAGTCAGCTCAGCTTGATCATAGGCGGTTACTAGGCTAATGGCCCTGGGGCCCTTACAAGCCTAGCCAAGAGTTTATCCCCAAAAAGAAACCTCAGCCAGCACCTGTCACCCCTGTCAATGAGGGACACAGGTGGAACCCCTGGGAAAAATTTGTGGTTTACCCATCCACTCATCAAGGTTGTACTTGAAGAGGGTCAGCGAGGTGCTCTGTTTTATGTGTATGGAAAGTCTATTTCAGAGATGAGGCAGCTTCTGGGAGAACAACTTGTCTCTCCAGCAGGTTTTGTTGATGTCACATATTAGATTCAGGCCTTCTGAGTGAGTAGTGGGTGAGGAGTTGGACTTACCAATATGGAACATCTGTAGTAGAGCAGGGTCTGAAATTGACTTGTAGGGAAGACACAGATCATCCCTGAGCAATCTGCAATATACTGAGTACAATCATAGTGATATGAGCCTGTTTGCATAGGACAGGTGTTGGAGGCCGTGGATTCACTTTATGAGGTATTTCAGTGGCTGTTCCATTTGATGCAAATGTTTGGAGAGGTACATCCCAAATGGGTCATTATACTCAATTATTAGTCTAATGAGGGAGGAGTATAGAGAGGTAATAACCTCCTTTTTTCTGGATGCAATCCTTTTACTTATGACATGAACCAAGTAAAAGGCTTTTCTGACCACTGTTGCTACATGATAATTGAATGTGAGGTTGTTATCAACCTGAGTGCCCAGGTCTCACCACAGGTTGTGCGCTTAGGGGGTTGCTGTTGATGTGGTAATCAGTAGGGGTCATGTTTTTGCCTAATGGTATGATACATTTTTTTTTGCATTTAGCTTGAGGCCATGACTTTGGCACCAGTCATTAGTTGCTGTGCGACTCTCTTGCAATATATTAACATAATTTGGGGATTCAATGACAGCACCCAACTTAGTTAGCCTCATACTTGGTCAGCAACAAGCCTTCTGTCTTTGCCTGGGCCTCTGAGAAAGAGATGCCAAAGAGTAGGGGTCCCAGGACAGATCCCTGGGGATCTCCACTAGTGAGAAGTCTGCTATCGGCGGTAGATGGTCCTATTATGACTTTGAGGGTCCTGTTGGTGAGCAAGTTGGCCACCCACCTGATGAGATAGGGATTTATGCCAAGTTGTGTTAGCTTTTTGATGATGCCCCAGTGGGGGATTGTGTCAAAGGCCTTGGCCAAGTCAAGGTAAGCTGTATGTACTGACTTTCCATCATCCAGGGCCTTGGTGACAGTCTCAAAGAAGTCAACCAGGTTCAACAGGCAAAATCTACTATTGATGAATCTGAACTGGGTGTGGTCAAGTGCTTGGAGATTGCCTAGGTCCTTGTTTATGAGATCCATAATAATATGCTCCATGGTTTTACACATCAGACTTGTCAAACTAATGGGGCGATAGTTTCCAGGGTCAGTAGTGGTGCCACCTTTGTACAAGGGGATGACAATGGCAGTTTTCCACTCTGCTGGAATGAAGCCTGTACTTAGGCTGTGGTTGAATAGGGTGCTCAATGGTGAGGCCAATTGTTGCTGGAGATGGTGCAGAATGCATCCTGGGATACTATTAGCTCCCATGGAAGCTGTGTTCTTTGCTTTGGATAAGGTCTGTAACACTTGATCTATGAAAGATGTGAGGTGGGGGGCAAGTATCGGGGATATCGAAAGGGTCTTTGGTGAGGACAGGGGGGAGAAGTTTGCACTAAACCTATCTGCTAGCAGGTTGGTTAAGTCAATAGAATCAGTGTAAATAATACCATTAAGTACTAATTCGGAACACACCTTGGATTTGCCATAGAGGTTCCTGATGTAACTGAAGAAGACTTTATGCTTTCCCTTTGTTACAGAGGCTAGTTTTGAATCATAATTGGCCTTGGAGGTTTTCACTAGTGATCTAATTTGCTTGCTGAGGCTAAAAATGGAGTTTTTCCAATTTGGAATTTGTTCCTTTCTACCCATGGACAACAGTTTCTTCCTTTTGTTGTAAAGCCTGTTGACTGAGGATGTCCATCAAACAGGTTTGTGTTTCCTTGAGGAGCAGGTTTTAGTTCTCTTGGGTATGGCTGAGTCCATGCAGTTGTACAGATGCTTATATACTGCACTGGCGTAGTGTTCACCATAGTTGTCTGCATCCTCTGAGGGGGGAGGTGGTGTGAAGCTACAAATACCCTCACTTAGAAGGTTGCATTCAGCTTTTGAGAAGTTTTTTACCTTCATTATGGGTGGGGGTTGGGTGGGATAGAAACTTCAAATGAGACAGTCCAATGATCTGATCTCATCAGGGAAGAACATACTATGGGAGTGATGCAGCGGTTGCCCATGTTGGTGAGAATCAATTTGAGAATGTTATCTCCCCTTGGGGGGGATGAGACTATCTGGTCTAATGCATTAGAACTGATAAAGTCAAGGAATCGTTGAGAGAGTGCATTAGTGCAAGGATAGTTCACCCAGTCTATGGTGGAGTAGTTTAAGTCACCAAGGATCGGGGTATTAAGGGGGTACCTTGATGGAGTCAAGTAGATCCAGGTAAGAGGAGTGGGTGTCCTGAGTCATGGAGGGTGATATATAGCTAGCTATAACTTGGATGGGTGTCTTGACAACTGTCAGTTGTACCTTGAGTAGTTCCACTGCATCATGCTGGCAAACCAGTCTGGAGGTGTGCCTGTCCTTGATGAAGATAGAGACTCTACCACCCTTAGTCTTCCCAACCTCATTTTGGGGTCAGAATGTGTGGATGCTCTCCACAGCCCTGAACCAAGTTTCTGTGACCGCACAGACATCAGCATCTTCCAGTGCATGGTGGGCCTACAGTGAGTCCATTTTCAGGTTAAGCCTCCTAGCGTTAAGCAGCATGACCTTCAATTTGCTTTTCAACAGATGTTTTATGTTGGAAGGTTTGTCTTTGGGGCATTGCCTAAAAACGGCACAATAAGGGAGGTGAGAGCCTTGGCTAGGATCCGGAAACCCAGTGGTGACAGGTGATGGCCTTGAGGCCTGTCAACCATATCATCTCAGGCAGACAGATACTGGATCCCCTTGGAATGACACCAGAAACTAATTGTTGAAGTCAATTATTTTTGTTGGTATTGTGGTAACATTCTTGGTGAAGGTAGGATGCTGCTTAGGGCTAGGGTCATACCTGCCAGAGACACATACTCAGAGTGCTCAGTCATGTCTAGCTTCAGGTAGTCCAGGGAGGGATGTCTCAAGTCATTCACATCAACATAGACAATGACAGAGTCATACTTGTAGCTGTTGTGGAGTGACTTAAGTGCATGAATGATGTGGTGGATTCTGGCATCTGACAGAGGACTGACTATGACCTTCTCCTTGTCGAGCCTGGTGAGGGGGACATTGGTGTGTCTCACAACTGAGTCACCAATGACTAGTGTGTTTGGTTTATTATGTCTTGCGAGCTGTGATGGTTTATTGTTTTGCCTTATGGGCTGTGTTTGTGACACTGGGTGTTGTTTGCTGTGTGTGATGTGTTTGATGTTGTGTGTGGAATGTTTGTGAGTGTGTTTTCGAGGTCGCTGCTGTTTAGGTAAGTTTTTATTGAGGATCTTTGCATAGGTGTGTGTGTGTATGTTGTGCTTGGCTATGTGATGTGAGTGATGTGGTGTTTGCGCTGGCAATCTCCCCTTTGTCAGGAGTACTGACTGTGCTGCAAGAGAGCATGGACTCCGGGTTACTGATGTACATGTATTTCTCACAGGTGGAAGAATTATGTGCTAGGAGAAGAGGGCTGCCGGTAAACATGAGGCAGTTGTCCCATGTCGACCAGGCTGGCAGGAGAAACTGACGGGACTTGTCTAGACATAGTGTTCCGAATAATTCAGCCATACCTTTCAAATTCTTAGAGCAAAACATATGGAAAAAGCCATAAATAATGTGGGGGGGGGGCAAAGCCTGAAAAATAGAGACAATTCCTCTTATAAACTTAAAAAGTTGATAGAATAACAGGTTTTTCCATTAGCTTGACTTTTCTGAAGGGCACGAAGTCTAAAACTCAAATGTCTGGCATTATTTTCTGACTTCTATCCTTAATAGTTTGCCAATCATTTGCCAGAAAAAAATGAAAATTTATGAGGAACAAACCAAAAATTCGAGGCAAAAATCTGGACATTGTGTGAAAATCTGGTTGAACAGCAACTCATAACAACCGATTTGTATTTTCATTATATTTCTGTTCTAAATGGGACATTTTCTGTGGGAACAGATGTAATGAGCCAAAGTATATGTACTGACAGCTAAAAGCAAAGTCAGTTTTAGTCTTTGCTTGGGATATCTTGGTGACAGATATATGAAGGTTTGCTGATTAAATTCTACCTTATATAAGTTTAAAAACTTAGACTAGATGGGTCCAATATTTCTTCCATAAGAATCAACAAGGATATTTATCTTAGATTTTTTTTAAATATTTTGTCTATATAGCTGTTATTTCTGTATGCTTTGTGCATTGCCTTCACATATTCATATTTAACACGTTTCACATGTATATTTAACAGTGCTCAGTAATGTTTTGATTTCTTTACTCTGTTTTATTTCTGTACTTTTTAAGATCTTGTGGATGGTATTTATTACTCATTTCTGCGTTATAGCTCAACATCTGAGAAGAGGGCATTATTTATCCCTATAGGATGGCACAGGCATAGTATCTGCCTCCAATTAGTCAGATTACTTAACCTTATTACCAGTGAGATACATGTTTTATCATTTATAATTGTCCAAATAAGAATAGTCAGGTAACTAATCTGTTTGGTTTCAAGTCATATCTAGAGTAGGGGCAGTGCCACCATACCAGGATGAAAACTGTGGATAATTAGAGAATTCTGCCAACCTCATCCAGGGGAATTGTGCTTGCAGATGTGTATGTGTGTTTGTGGCCTAATGATTAAGGGAGGGTTGCCTAATGGTTAAGGTGTTTGCCTTGCAAACATAAGGTGCAGGGTTTGAATCTCACAAGAGACAATTGGCTAGGCTTAAAATCGCTCACAAGAGACAATTGGCTAGGCTTAAAATGGCTCACAAGGGCAGTTAGCTTAGTACTAATCTATAAACCTATATATATATATATATATATATATATATATATATATATATATATATGTGTGTGTGTGTGTGTGTGTGTAAATAATAATTTGAAAGGCATTTACTATAGAAAAAAGGCACACGAAGACAATGTTTCACATGGAGAGTGACGAGAAAGGTATCCAGCATTCTAGGTCAAATACTCAGCACTGCAAGGGATCAGTGTATAATACTAGTCTGAGAGTGGATATTGGAATCCCATGACCATAACATTTGTGTATATTCCCTTTATGTCTTGGGAGCCAAGTTTATTGACTCAAAGTAGTGTGTAGATTTCTTTTTTGTTTGTTTCACTTTAACATGTTCAGTACTACTGGTGTGTTTCAAAAGACCATCCTATGGAAGCTGAGAAACCTATTCAGGTCAGTGGAATGGATCCAAGGACCACATTCCCTGTCCCTCACATACCCAGGTGGCACACCAGTTGGTAGTAGTGGGAATCAAGCCCCCTTTGGTGCCAGTCTCATTGTCAAACGAGTGGCAAGTGGTGCTTCCATCACAGGCATGAATGGAATGTATGTCTTGTGCTGGATTTTCCTCTTGTGCCATTCTGATAACCTCAAGGACATTATGTTGTGTGCAGTTAAGTGAACTGTGATGAAACACTATGGAGGAAAATGCTTTGAGTCTTGTGACTCATTAAGCAAAAGTGCTGTGTCATCTTACTCAGTAATGGTACTTCTTAGGCCTGCCTGTAATTAAAATTTCCCAGATATTAATCCTTCCTTTCTGAAGGGTTGGTGTTAATTCTGATCTACCGTAGGTGGTACGTGGTCCGAACAGAAATGAACGAGTGCACTTACCTGAAGGCCGCTATTGTTTTCTCTGAAACTGATGATGCTTCCATGTAAAATGCTATTATCTAACACATTAAATGAATATTTATTACTAGTGTACATGTCCTGTTATGCAGCATGTAGTTTATATTTCTGACTTTTGTTTAAAACAACAGCTTCAAATGGAGTTAGTACACCAATTTATAAGAGTGCTTCCCTTTTACAAACAATGCACAAGAAAACTTTAAATAATTAAGACTGACCATGAAAACATAAATCATTTTATGTATGTCATAGCGGAATTGTTGAATCAACGTCCACAGCAGTTTGTCACTAAAAGAATACAGGGCATAAGTAAAATGTCCTATGAAGACCGCCTCAAAGCCCTATCTCTGTATTCTGTCTCCTACAGGCTTTTGAGGGGAGATCTATGCCTGGCATACAGGGCATTGTCAGACCCACTCTGATGGACCTCCTGCATATCCGCAAAACAAACATCAGCAGAATTACCCGTTCTAAAGAGTTAAACATTGCCTGTGATATAAATAGGTCCTGCTGGAGAGACAGATATGTATCCCAGAGAATATTCCATCTCTGGAACAGGCTACCCATCCAAGTGAGTTCCTCCATAACCCAATTCAAATGTAACTTGGACAAATGGATGGGGAAGAGGAAATTCATCCCTGGTTTGGCACCTATGTCTCTAATACACACAGGCAGCCTCTAAATGGTTCATTTTCCAGGCCCCAGCTTGTAAATGTTTCAGCTCCCAAGCCCCTGCTTACACTTATCAAGGGTGCCAGAATTTGTCAGAGATTTGGAGTGCATGGCTAGGTTTAAAAAGGCCCCTGCGGTTGTTGACCTACTGGCCCAGGACTTAAATTCAAATCTTTTCATTCTCACCCTCTTCACTCATTCAGTAAGAGGATGAGAAAATGAAGAGCTTGTTCGTTCACAGTTTCCCTTCTATAAAGATACCTGCTGTGTAGCTGTTACACATGACTTATAAGAAGTGAGTACCCCAAGTGGAGTCACAAGATTTCCACTTTATCTTAAGGTGTTTTCTGACAGCTACTGTCAGTAACGTTAGTAATGCATTTTCATTTTATATACAAGCAAACTTTAACAGGTTTAAGATTCACCCTGCATATCCACATCTTATCACATACGTTCTGGAGATCACCTTTCAGATGATACAACACTAAATATTGCCAAAACATGTGCTCAGTCCTAACATTGGATACAGATATTCATTTCTAACATTGAGGATCAAATTCTGAAAGAAAAAAAACTTTGCAATTTAATTTGGGTTTTAAAAGTAGTTGTACAAGAACCTCCATACAAAAAATGTAAAGTCTCTTTGACCTTTTTTGCACTGTTATTTGCCCCAGTAGTCAAAAGTCAGCAGTGTTAGTTCATTCTTCTACTGTCTTCAAAGAGGTTCTCATTTGACTAACACAGATGTCTGAAAATATCAGCTTAAGAAGGTCAAAATTCTTTTGGTACCATGTGGAATTTCAACTTAACTAGTATGTTTGTCATCATTCGATACCTAATCATGTCACCAGAATATCTTAAAACTGATCTTGTACTTGCAGATTGTCATTACAGAAATTATTCCCAAAACTGTAAATCTAGCCCAGAGCCATTTAACCATCTCTTTACCTGCCAGAAGCCTACACAGGTGTCCGCTCCTTAATCCAATCCTCTGCACTCATTGATTCAAAGGCATTCATGGCAATTTGCTAAATTACTGCTAGTAAGATCCTCTGTGTCTTACATTGACGTTATCCATTTTAAGCCTTCATAAATGGAATCGACTCCCTCTAACATGCCAAGAGCATGTTTCTCAATGAGCTGTGTAGTTTTCTGTTCCTAAACTGCAGAACAGTTTAGTCAAGAAAGCAAGTTCTGTAATATTCCCACAAATGCTCGGTTGGATGAAAACCAGCTTTATTCCAAACACACAGCAAACAATAGTACATTAACTGAGCGCTTTCATCTAAAACAGACTTCTTCAGAATTAATGCCAAAACTTCTGTTATGATTTAACTATCCCAGGACTTAGAGGATACAAAATAACCAATTGCTTGCAATTACCAAGGCTCACACGAACATTTAAAGAAACATACATTCAAAACATGCCTTATTTGAAAATTACCTCCTATCTAAACACATAAATAAAAATAGGATTATATTTACATCAAACTGAGTGTCCGTGTCCCCCCTATGTTTCTCACAACTACCTTCTCAATAATAAAAAATACAATTTTTTTTAAATTAGTAAATAATCTTCTTTGCCTGTACTGAGCATTTGTAGATTTGTTCTTTTTAATGCCACAAATGTGCTCCATGATTGAGTTTTCTCATAGTTTTGCCCACATAAAAAGCTTTGCATGCTGTGCAGCATGCGAGATAAACAACTCCTGTAGTATCACAGCAACAGCAACCTGGGCATGTAAGAGTCCTGTAATACATTTAAAATGAAAGATCCAATACTTTCTTAACAAAGTTGCTGAAGGAACAGAGTTAAGGCAGTCTTTCATTTTAACATTTTTAATGGCATCATTGGAAAGCTTGAAGTTATGGGAAAGAGTAGTGGAAGCAAGGTTAAGAAGGGAGGTGATGATTAGCAAGGGAGCCCGCAGGATTTTTTACAGGGGGGTGCAAACCCAAGCCCCGCCCACACAACCCCACCCCCTCTGATGCCCCACCCACAAAACCTCACCTCCTCTGATGCCCCGCCCACACAACCATACCCCCACCCCCACCCACGCAGCCATTCCAGTGTCCCATTACTTGGCTATTTTTCCCCATTTGTCATAGACACTGTTCAAATCTTTCAGTGTGCATACTGTTTTATGCTTTACTTCTACAATGATGACAGATATTTGGATTTCATTTACAACTTTTATTTAAAATTTTATAGCACAAACACTGATAGACATTTACTAAACCTAAACAAAGCAATAGTCTTACAATGAAAAGAGGCTTAGCATTAAAACTTCTCTACCTTTGAAACGCACATTCACCAAAACATTGAAACCTGCATTCAAAGAAAATGCATCTGGCCAGTGGCAGGGTAAGTTTACCTTTGGGCTGTTTTCAAATCATAGGCTCCTTGCACGCATTTTTAGAACCATGCAAAAGTTATCTGATTCACCTTCCTGACTGTATTAATTATACTATATAATAACTGAATTATATCCTTTGTATAATACAGCACCACTTGTTAGAGTGTGTTTTAAATTTATAGTTCTGAACATTTTTCCTTTAAGCAATGAAGCAAATCATATGATATGAACCAGTAATGACAACCTGCCCAATTCAGAACATTTCAACCATAAAGGGCCACTCTACTCAAACTTCTGTCATACAATCCACCAATATCAATCAATATGCAGAATCTTCGCAGAAGTAAAACTCATCTGAATAATTCCACATTGAGATCTGAAACCAGTGAAGAAGTTGTTGCTAGAAAACAACTTTATATTTTAGTGTTTCATCTACAAATTCAATGCCTGCTGCCCTTGAAGAATAAATTGCCTACGTTATATTAAAAAAAATGGTAAGCTGGTATATTGCAATAGGGAATGGGTGGCAAGCTGAAAAACAAGTTCATAGTTATTAGGCATCTCATCCAAAGGAGGACGTACACCCCCTTAAAATACGAATCTACGTGTTGTAGGAGCAGAACCTATAGCCCTCTGTATCAAGATGCAAGTATGCTACCTGCTGTGCTGCTTTAAAAATTCTATCCCACAATAGTGATACCATTTGCTAAACAAAACAGTTGCACATTTTAAGCAGGCTTAGCATGAGCAGCAGTAAAACTCTCTTCCCTTGAAGCAAACAATTCCTTGAAAATGCACTTGAAAATAAATTCCACCTGCTAACTCTAGGACATTTCACTCTCTCTAACACACACCTCAACCTCTAAGTGCAAGAAATATGGACAAAGCCTAAAATAAATAGGAGCAGATTATAAATATTGCTCTCATGAACTTAGAACATTGCTAGAATAACAGGATTTATGTTAGTATGCATTTTTCTAAAGGATATGACATCTAAAACTCAAACGTCTGTCATTATTTAGCAGCTTCAATGCTTTTTAGGAGGAATATGGGGCAAAAATCTGGACATTCTCCAGAAACCTGGACAGCTGAGGGGTATACTTCCTCCTCCTTATACATACATACAGGCATGCACACACCATACCTCTCTGTTAACACAAAAAATCTAGACAAAGCCTGTTATAATGTTAGGGATAAAGGCCCCCAACTAGGGACACATTTGAAAGCCACTAGAATAAAAGGATTTGTGTTAGAATAAATTTTCTGAATGACATGAAGTCTAAAACTGAAATGCATGTCATTATTAAACAACTATATTCAGATATAGTTGGTTGTCTTAGT
Organism: Protopterus annectens; assembly: GCF_019279795.1. Taxonomy (NCBI): domain Eukaryota; kingdom Metazoa; phylum Chordata; order Ceratodontiformes; family Protopteridae; genus Protopterus; species Protopterus annectens. The sequence continues at coordinate 48,972,726 of NC_056725.1, forward strand.
ACTTACCGTGGCTTGCATATTCTCCTCTCTTGAAAGGCCCACTCTGCTTAACTTGTGTATTATTTCCTCAGTCACTTCACCGTGGGTTGCAAGGCAGCTTTATCACTAGTGTGTGCATAAAATACAATGTCTTCAATGAGTCTTGCAAGAAATCACATGCAGTCATCATGGCACAAAGGTTCTACTGAAGATGCTTCCAATTTTTCTCATACACGAACAGGACAGAAGCCAGAAACAGCTGTTATTCCACAGATATTTGCAGCAGTAGCAAAACAAATTGCAGAGAACCAAAATAAATTGGAACCAATTGTATCTACCATTTACTGTGCAACCTTTGACATTCCTCTCTGTGGAAAAGAAGGCTCTGGTGGAAATTTGTGTTACTTGTTAGATTTTCGTTTTGCTACTGGTGACACAATACTGAAACAGCACAGTGAAACAGCTGCAGGAAATGCTTGGTACACATCCCATAGGGTGCAAAATGAGCTGTTGGCAGAATATGAAAATGTACTTCGAAAGGAGATTGTTTGTGCAGAAAACAGGGCAGTTGGATTTAGTGTACTGGCAGATGAAACTGCAGATATCTCAGACATTGAGCAGTTGTCATTAGGCATTTGGTTTGTTGATGATTGTATCTGAGAAGAGTTTGCATTTTTTGTTCCCATTGTTGTGAGAGATGCACAGTCTATCAAATGTCATTGTCAGTGAATGCATAAAGTGCGGTCTGGAAAAATTACTCAGACAAGGCTATGATGGCTGCTCCATAATGGCAAGCATCCAAAATGGTGGTCAGGCAAAGATTCGTGAAAAGTATCCAAAAACAGCCTTTATCCACTGTGAATCTCACAGACTAAACCTTGTAGTCAATGATCTGAATGAGACATGATGGACCGAGAAATATAAATCCATTCATGTGTTTAGTCAGAACTTTGAGAAAATATTTGACTACCTGGCTGATCTTCAGAAGAGCACTGCTGGTGAAACCAGACAAAATGGCACATATGTTACTCAGCACTTGCTCTTCATGCACGTTTGTGATTTCTCTCTTCATTATTGCAAATCACTCATCAGTTCTTGAGCCTGTTGCCCAGATGTTTCAGTCTGTTCAACTTGTATAGTAAAGGTTCAAGAACACATCAACAGACTCACTGAAATATTCAAGGAGCACCACAACAATGCTGAAGAGCACTTTAGGAATGACATTCTCAGTAAGGCAAGATCACTAGCAGATAATCTTGGTATTGAGTTAAAGTTGCCAAGGATTTGCAGTTGACAAACACACCAAGCAAACACAGTAGGCGTGGATTTTGAGAGTTTATTACAGAACGAGTATTTATATTCCCTATTTTGACTCATTAGTTTCTTCACTGACGTCTTGCTTTTCCAGCAGTAACACTGCTCAGTTCAACTTATTTTATCTGCATCCTAAAATGATGCAAAACCTACAACGTGAAGAATTCTGAAAACGAATTGCCGTCAGTAATGAACTATACCATATTGCTACTATATCTGAATGCTCACTTCTTGTCTGATGCATTGGCTTTGAAGTTATAAGACAGCCTAAAGAATCAAATGGGCTACTACTACCTTTGCAGTCAATATCTTGCAGATCTTCTATCAATGATGTTACTGAACAAAAAAACAAAAATAAAAGTGTCAGGTATGGGATTAAAAAAAACATTTTCTGATGTGTTTCAGCTACACCAATGATTAACATGTGCATCATGCTAACCTGGACAACAACAAAATATAAATACATAAAACTATTTGATTTTTGCATTTGTACATGTTTATGCAAGGAAAACTTAATACTGCAGTAAGCACACCTCTCAATTGTACAGATTTTCACAGAATGTCCAGATTTTTTTTTTGTGTGTTCCTCCTAAAATCTGTACTTTTCTGGCAAATAGCTGAGGGTTGAAGTCATTAAATAATGATAAACATTTGAGTTTAAGACTCCACATCCTTCAGAAATGTCATGCTAATGCAAAACCTATTATTCTATCAACTTTCTAAGTTTGTAAGAGCAATATTTAAAATCTGTCCCTACTTGTTCCCCCATCATTTTAGGCTTTGTCCAGATTTTTTGCTCTAAGAGGTTGAGAGTGAGGTATGAATTCTGGATAGGAATATATGCTTTATGCACAGTCTTCAAGTTTCCCTTAAAATGTCAATGAACCTCACATGATCTTGTCTATATTCTCCTGATTTGACAATCTGGCTAGTGTTTTTTAGTTTTTCCTTTCTTGTCTTACCTTTAGTACAGCTTCAACATTATCTGTACTAAACAAACTGTATGAACAATCATATGTTACTACCTACTATACTTTTAATTATATTTCTAAACCACTATGCTTATGTAAATATCTTCTGCAATCACATATCTGCTATATTTTATAACTGTGTACACCACAACGCTCATGTAAATATCTTATGTATAGTATGTTAGCAATTGTTCTGGAGCTTTTCTCCCTGGGCCTCTGCTGAAAATGGATAGCTTTGTCCAGTCAGACCTCCCTGGTAAACATATGTAAAATAAAAACAAATCTGACCTTTATGTGGATTCAAAAAAAAAAAAGTACATCTTGTAACAGAAACCAAACAATGGCTCTCTGTGAATTTACTATACTATTCTGTAACTGAATACACATTGCTTAATGTTAACTGATAAAAAAATTAAATAAAAATACAGTATGACAGGGGAAAAAGATAATGCTATATGATTTGTAAACTGCTCATAAATTGTTACAATCCTTGAAGTGTATAAAACACCTCCTTCTAACCTTTAGACTCCAGAAAAACAGCTTTTCTCGATACGCAGCAATAAAGAATCCAGCATATAATAAAAATGCATACACACCAGAACATAACAGTTAAACATACTGTGCATGTCTCTCTGCATATCTGTAAATTAGTAGGTCATGTCTTTTTAAACCTGTAGTAAATGTTATGTTCTCCATGACAAAGTTATGTATATAGTTCTTTGCATACTCTCACCTTAGTGAACTGCTTGCAGAAGAAGACAATGTTAATCCATCCTGACTGCGACCAGTACAACACTTCATTAAAATATCTATTAATCTACTAAGAAAACAGATTATCCTGACTGCGAACAACACAACAGTTCATTAAAATATGTATTAATCTACTAAGAAAACAGATTTCTGCCTCAAAGTAAGAAGTAATTAAAAACAGTTAACAACAACAACTCTCCACTTTGGTCTGACATCCTGTAATTTGTAATGCTAGCCACTCTCAAAAAAATATATGTTTGGGACTTCCGTATCAATTAAGTTAGAATGAAATCACCAGCAAAAATCATCACTTCTTGAAGATATGACAACAATGCAAACAGCACAACATAATTATATTGATAAGTACTGCAAAATATTTTATTTGCCATTTCCTATTTAACCAACTGCATATGGGGAGAAGTTGGAACACAAAGGTGAAGCAATCAATACCTTTATTTGGCCAAGATGGATTTTACAATGCACCTACAGGAGCTTCACCTTCAACAGGGTCAGGCAACAGCTACTAAATAAACAAAACCCTACGTTTAATAAAATAAACATATCTAATTAGTCACATTTCATATTTTGAAAGTTTACTATTCCAAATACTAACCCATCTCTAAACTTGAGTGCAGCGTCGTATTCTAAGAAAAAATATATAAAAAATATTTATTCAGAAAGAGTAACAACCTGTAAAACTTAACCAGCAGCCAATGTCTTGTCACATCAGGACAAAGTCCAATAAAAAGTGTTCCAAATTTCAAACCAAATTATTTATATGTAGCACAATTGAAGTTATGGAAACTCCCAATCCCACAGTGTCTGAAAACTTACATACTTTAAATAAAAAATACTAGTAACTACATGTAAACATTTGAAATATGCACAGATAGAAAACAGTAGCACAACTCAATCTGGTGCAGGCTTGTATTTCAGCAGACCGCAAAAAGTTCAGGTGTACATCAAAACACTCCAGCTGAAACTAATTGTTAACAGTTGTGGCACAGTTCTCTAACAAGGGGTGGACGCAGGAGCAGAGCAGAAGTACTACATACTACTACAGAAATAACGGGTGACATCTGACAGGCCAAAATTAAATCAGACTCTAGCAGTTATACCTTCAGTAAGGCCACCTCCAGGCAGGCACTAGTTAACATGGATGCCGATACCACTCTACCCCTAATGGCCGATAGCAGCCCCATAAAAAAAGTAAAACTGACAGTATCGTTCCCTCGCAACATGCACCAAAAATGTGCAACAGGCAACTAGGACACAACTATGTTCTAGTTTCAATTGTTAAAACATATACATTTACACAATTACAATAGTTTACATACATTTCTATTCTAAGTTGGCAGGGCATGCTGTGGTTACATTTTAGCTCAGTACTTTACACCTTTACACACACTTCTGTATGAATCATATCAATATTCACAAATGACAGAATTATTTACAAAATTCCAGATATCTGGGCTGCCAGTATTTCCTTTTGTGACAGCATATTTTCCCCTTTCTCCAATTTTATGCAAACCTCAGATTATGCATCTGAATCCTATATAGAATAAATCTGTGCAGCAGAAGATAGAGTGTTTGAGACAAACGTCCCATCAAACAATAAGAATTCAAGGACAGATTGTTATCAAACCTGGTTTAATCACTAGCTTTGAACATAGTCCCTGATCACCCTGTCCTAATTTTTCATTAAGACACTATGCCATCATGCAACTGTAACTACTGCTTGTGACATCCAGACCAGTGTCCTACTTGTTACCAAGTCAATGTTTTCCAGGTATATGACAGGGCCAGAACTGTACATATCTAGTTTTGCATTGAATCTCCTGTTTATAATGACCGAAACAGACCGAATTTGCAAGATTGGCTTTGTTTGAATGATGGCCTTTATATCCTCAGTGGACAGAACGAATCCTTTTACCAACACCTTCCCCTTCAGTTTTACCCAACTGCAGATATTACGTTGCACAGTATAAACTTGCTGAGAACTTACACTTTATGAAGTTTAATTTCAGTGTCATTTTCCAATCAGAAGGACTGCAAAGGTTCATCAGTTATGATAGAGCCACAATTAATCCCAACAGAACTGCTAAGACTGTATATTGTAAGGAAACACCATTTTGTCTCCTTCATGCTATTCAGTACAGTTTTCTGTTACTTCCCAGTCTGTCTATACATTCCTATCAAACTTGATGTCGCTTCCACTCAAAGACTGTTATTTACTTCAGTTTTTTCATGAATGCATTATAAGTGTATACATTTAATTTTCCCATTTGCTGGCTACTTTCTCTTCTTTTTATTCCAAACAAGACTAAAGTATACTCGATGATTTATCCAAACAAAATCTGCTCGTCTGCTGAATAACGTATTTCCTTTACTAATATAGTTTCAGCATGTCACACCATCAGCATCTATCACTTGCCCAACAACTATAATACAATACAATATACAAATCTTACGAAGGCACAATGTATGCATTGCCTTGCTTACACGACATACAGTTATTTACAAAGTCATATCAATAAAAAAGTAGTAGACTGGAGAAACATGTTTGTTTAGCTTAAGCTATGAGGAATAACATTCAAATCTTTACTGTAATGTCTAAATATCAACACAATACTATCTACTTGCAAACAGCAACCTACGGTTTTACAGAAAAGAGGAAAATCCCAGGATGCAAAAAACTCCATTACCAGCCTCAGTAAGAAGCGGAGATCCCTCATAAAATCCTCCAAAGCCAGTTATGAAAATAAAATCGCCAAAGATTCCAAAGACAACCACAAGGCATTTTATAACTATGTCAAGAATCTAAATGGCAATGTTCAGATCTGCACTGAGCTACAACAGAATGGCATTAAATATACTGATCTCAAGGATATTGCAAATATCCTGGCAGATCAAATCAGTGCCAACTTCACCCCCCTCTCACCCCCTAAACGACCCATCTCAATACTGGAAGATTGCCAAAGTCTGGTAATAACGGCCACACAGGTAAAAAATGCACTCTCCAAAGCTAAGAATACAGCATCCATGGGACCAGATGACATCCCAGGCTGTGTATTACATGAACTACAAAATGAACTGGCACCTCACCTAAGTGTCATGTTTAATCATAGTCTCACCTCAGGCTTCGTGCCCACTGAGTGGTGCACAGCTACAGTTATCCCACTCCACAAGGGGGGAATCCACTTTGGATCCCAGGGAACTACCACCCCATCAGTCTGACGAGCCTGATCTGCAAGGCCATGGAACATATTATCATGGAACTTATAAACAAACACATTGGCAACCTTCAAACACTGGACCACCCAGTTTGGGTTTGTGAAGGGCCGATCTTGTCTTCTGAACCTGATTGACTTCTTCGAATCAGTCTCCAGAGCCGTGGACGAGGGTAAGGCGTATCTGGATCTCACCAACGCTTATGACACCATCCCCCACTCTGGAATCATAGCTAGACTTACTAAGCTGGGCATTAATCCCTATGTCACTCGATGAGTTGCCACCTGGCTTACTGACAGAACCCAGATTGTAAAAGGAGCCTACTCCAAATCCAGCTCCAGACAAGTGACAAGTGGAGTACCTCAGGGTTCAGTCCTGGGACTGCTCTTATTTGGCATCTACTTCTCTGAAGTACAGGCCAACACTAAGGGACTCTGGCTAACAAAGTTCCCAGATGACTACAAACTAGGAGCCATTACTGAATCCCCAAATTATGTGGATACTCTACAAAAGGGCCTTACAGAAACAGATGCTTGGTGCCAGAGCCATGGGCTCAAGCTCAATGCCAAGAAATGTATGGTTATCCCCTTTGAGAAAAAGCATGTACCTGTGAATTATCACATAGGTGGTAGTACACTAAACACCGAAAGTGTGATAAGAGACTTAGGGACACAGGTGGACAGTGGTCTCACCTTCAATAACCACATCACCACAACAGTCAGGAAATCCTTTTATGTGGCACACCTCATCACTAAGGGCTTTTCATCCAGAAAAATGGAGGCCATTGTCCCACTGTACTCATCCCTCATTAGACCCATTATAGAATACAATGCCTCGTTTGGTATGTACCTCTCAAGACATCTGCAACAACTGGAAAGGCTGCAGAAATACCTCACTAAAAGAATCACAGGCCTAAAGCAGATGCCCTATGCTGACCGCCTTAAAAAAGTCCAGCTATACTCTGTCACATATCATCTACTCAAAGGCAATCTCTGCTTAGCCTACAAGGCCATGTCAAACCCCGAGCTGTTGGACATGCTGCACTTAAAGAAATCCCAATCCCTCAGAGCCACACGCTCCAGGGATCTAAACTGTGTCATCACAATAAACAAAACATGCTGGAGGGATAGATTCCTGACCCAGAGACTCCCCAGACTCTGGAATAGACTGCCCATACATGTCAAGCACAGCGCCTCTTTGGCCGTCTTCAAAAGGAACCTTGATGATTGGATGGGAGAAAGGAAATTCACCTCGGGGATCACGTCAGTCACCCTGTTAGACAGGGGTCCAGGGAAGTAAATAGTGTGGAAAGAAATAGCCAGGGAATTGTTATGGCTAGTCTTGTATAGGTCCTAGGGCCGATAGCCTAGTACCAACCTATGAACTTATGTAATGTAAAATGATTCTGTTCAATGTTGTGGCAGAAAATGGACCTCTGTGGACCACTCCTACAAATAAATACACAATACATGAACCGCACACTTAAAACCATGGAAAACTACATCTGAAAGGCTTTCAGATAGAAAATGAATGACTGGATGGATAAGATATAAACCTGCCAAGTTCCAAATGGAAAGAAGAATGCTAGGAATGAATGCATATTTCAGGAAAAATGTTGAAGTACAAGAAAAGGTTATGTCATAAGGCTGGCATGCAGGAAGATGAGAGTAATGCTAAGAATTTTTGTTTTTAAAAAAAGTGTTTGCCATGGAAAGATTCTCAGAAGTGTTGCAATGGGAGCAAAACCAATGTAGCATTCATATATGTATGGGCTAGACAGAAGAGTACCAAGAGTGTGCAGCTGCAACTGCTGCAAGTTGAACAGGCTGTTGAAATGCAGAAGTAAAACAAAGGAAGAGCACTTAAGTGGATATTATTTACTTATCTGCTGACATTTCTGTTTCTAAACACAGCTTAGTTAGTATATGCGGCACAGAAACAGGTAAGCAGCCATGTAAAATACTGTCAGTATACTCCGATTGCAATGGGGTGTTGTAATGAGGGGTTACTCTCCAAAGTGGCAAGCAGTAGCTTGCTCCAGTATCTGTGACTGTAATGGCTAACAGTGAATCCCCCCATTCTGTCCCAGCTATTAACGAGCTGTCATTCTCAGTGTGCAATCAGAAATCAGAACAAATGTAAGATTCTAAAGGGCATCTTTCCAGTGCTAGTACTAAGATGACCAACAGCAAAATCTAAAAACAAGGTACATCAAACCTCAACAGAGTAGCCCATCTTTCTTGGTGGGAATATCCGGGATAAGATTTATAAATATACCTGCAGCAGAGCTAGTCACCTGGTGATGTGAACATTAACTGTAGGTGATGGTCACTGTTGACGTGATACCCCAACCCCATATACAAAATGGGAAAAAAGGCGGATGATGCAAGTAAACGTATAAAAAGAAAACAAATACATTATATATATATATATATATATATATATATATATATATATATATATATATATATATATATTACACATACATATACAAAACACACCCCTGTTACAATGCCAGGATGTTACAATATAAAAAAATGAGACCACAATAAATCGTTTCAAACCTTTTCCCACCTTTAATGTGACCTATAACCTGTACAATTCAATTGCAAAAACAAACAAATCTGTTAAGGGAAAAACTAAAAAAATGTACAATAAGCTGGTTGTATAAGTGTGCACACCCTTAAACTAATACTTAGTTGTTGTGCTGCGGTCAGAAAACATGCTACTTAAAATCTCATCTATTAAATATTGGGATCAGGTAAGGGGGGACAATAGTTGAACTTAATTGGCAGGAAGCAAAAAGGGTCTACAATTTAAGGGAAAGCTGGATATTGAACTATGAGGGCTTAATATTTGCTGAAAAGCATATTTACCTGGTGAATACTGCCTATAAATCTAATTAAGTAGATGTGTATAATCAGTCTAGAAGTGGAACTCACACTCCAAACAAGTTTATAAGTGACTTATATAGGTGTCTGGACCAAACAAATAAGAAAGCAATAAGAAATAGATAGGAAACAGGGAAGGAGTTAGGGGTTAACATGACTGAATAATTCTGGACGAGGGTTTGTACTTCAACTAGATTTGTCACTAAAAGAAGACTCAGGAAATTCACCTGGAAGTATCTATATAAATATTTTATGCACCAGGTAAAATTCAACATATGTACCCCATGAATAATGGATAGTGACAAAGATGTAATTCAGAGGAGAGGGGTTATTGGCAGTATTTTTTAGGGTTATTGAGACCTGGAATTTTTCATGGGGTAGGAGAATGAAATAGTAACAAAGATAATGTTGAGATATACACATTTAAAAAAGCAGTTTTTACTTGGTACAGATCTTGAATTAGAATTGACATGTTCTCATGGTTCTTAGGTATTCCTCATAACAGTAGCAAAGAATGCCGTAACAAAATAAACAAATTTAAAAAAAAAAAAGGAAAAAGAAGGAACACCCTGAAATCTGGTTGATAAAAAAGTGATTGCAGGAACTTATACAGCAGAAAAGAAGGGTTTAAAAGAGACAAGTTTTATTTTAAATGTATAAGGAAATAGAGGTGATGGATTCAGAAAGATATTCAGTGATGTAAAATACAATGGAGTGAGGATATGTGGAAATCCTAAGTCTAGGCAGTGGAAAAAGCTAGGTGCAAAGTAGTAGGTATGTTGGCCTGTCAAGTACCTGCTATCAGAATACAAGAAATAGTGAAGTTGCCATCCATATCTAATATGATGCTGATAATAGGTCAGCATTATTTTGATTTATATAGCTGCTGTTTTTTGTACATACCAGTTTGTGAAAACTAATAAATTGTTCAGAATTGACTGGTGCTCCACACTGACAAACAAATTTAAATAAAATAAATTAAGAAAAATAGTTTTCATCATAAAAAAATCTTATATACATTGAGGGGAGAACCATAAAACAAACCCAGTCAAAAATGCAACATAACGTTTCATCAGTGCACATAAACTCTTTACACAATTCATTTCACTGTAGTTTTATTTTAGCACACTTCTAATACTCTTTAGATAGGATTTTTCCAAAACTGACCAGAAAACAACCAGCACTTAAAAGTATTTTCTCTTTCCATCATCTTTAACATACAGAATTAAACCCACTATTTTTGCCATGGAAAAATGATCCTCAGCCTCAGTATATAAACACATAACACTCACACACCTACCTCTCACTTCGTCCCAGCAATCTGAACGTCCTCTGGAATTCAAATTCCCAGCAGGCGCGAAAGACAAAGCCGTAAACCATGTCACACAGATAAAACAGGTGTTTGCGACCTGTTTTCGTCTTCTGTGTCTGTGCGACTGGACGAGACGCAAAGGGCGTTCTTAAAGAGGAACACCCTTTAAAAAAAAAATACTAAAATACTTTTAAAATACTTTTTTTTTTAAAATTAAAATATAATGAATTTCTCAGTCAGCCGTTTCCAGGGGGGTGCAAGTGCACCCCCTTGCACCTGCCTGCGGGCGCCCTTGATGATTAGTGATCAGCAGTATGGTTTCATGCCAGGAAAGAGCACTACAGATGCGATGTTTGCTCTGAGAGTGTTGATGGAGAAATACAGAGAAGGTCAGAAGGAGTTGCATTGTGTCTTTGTAGACTTGGAGAAAGCATATGACAGGGTGCCTAGAGAAGAGTTGTGGTATTGTATGAGGAATTCGGGAGTGGCAGAGAAGTACGTAAGAGTGGTACAGGATATGTACGAGGGTAGTGTGACAGTGGTGAGGACTGCAGTGGGTGTGACAGATCCGTTTAAGGTGGAGGTGGGATTACATCAAGGATCAGCTCTGAGTCCTTTCTTATTTGCAGTGTTGATGGACAGGTTGACAGATGAGATCAGACAGGAGGCCCCGTGGACTATGATGTTTGCAGATGACATTGTGATCTGTAGTGAGAGTAGGAATCAGGTTGAGGAGACTCTGGAGTGGTGGAGATATGCTCTAGAGAGCAGAGGAATGAGGGTCAGCAGGGCTAAGACAGAATATATGTGTGTAAATGAGAGGGAGGGTAGAGGAATGGTGAGGATGCAGGGAGTAGAGTTGGTTAAGGTGGACGAGTTTAAGTACTTGGGATCAACAGTTCAGAGTAATGGTGAATGTGGAAGAGAGGTGAAGAAGAGAGTACAAGCAGGGTGGAATGGGTGGAGAAGAGTGTCAGGAGTGATTTGTGACAGATGGGTATCAGTAAGAGTGAAAGGGAAGGTCTACAAGAGTGTAGTGAGACCAGCTATGTTATATGGGTTGGAGACAGTGGCACTGACAAAAGGCAGGAGTCAGAGCTGGATGTGGCAGAGTTAAAGATGTTAAGATTTGCAATCGGTGTGACTAGGATGGATAGGATTAGGAATCGGTATATTAGAGGGTCAGCTCATGTTGGACAGTTTGGAGACAAAGCAAGAGAGACGAGATTGCGTTGGTTTGGACATGTGCTGAGGAGGGATGATGGGTATATTGGGAAAAAGATGCTAAGGATGGAGCTGCCAGGTAAGAGGAATAGAGGAAGGCCTAAGATAAGGTTTATGGACGTGGTGAGAGAGGACATGCAGGCAGTTGGTGTGACAGAGCAAGATGCAGAGGATAGGAAGAAATGGAAAGAGATGATCTGCTGTGGCGACCCCTAACGGGAAAAGCCGAAAGAGAATGATGATGATTGGAAATTCTCTAAATCATGTCAGATTAAAAGATAATTGATCTAAATAATTTATGCATCTGTCATGTAACGAGTAAAGCTCTGCAAGTAGCAAGACTTTATAGTCTATCCCACTATAGCTATCTTCCTGCAGTTAGAAAGCCTCAGTGAGATTTTCAACTATGAAGCAATGGGCAATGGTGACAAAGAACTATGGCATTTACCATTTCCAAGTCAATGAACCTAAAAAGCCTAGATCTTGTCTTGAACCTTGTCAGAGTACCTTCAGCATTTGAACAAATTTCAGTAGAAACCCATCTCTGACAAAGGTTACGTATAGATATGCCAAGTGCACTGTTTGAAATGGTTCTTCAGCATCAGAGATAACACTCATCTCAGAGGGATGCAATTCTAATGGCATTCTATTTAAGTAAAACATGTTTTTGTTATATCAAATGCCTGCCATCCCTTTACAACCATGCAGTGATCCATATTAATTTATTTATCATTGTTTACCAGTAAAGTCCATCTGGGCTAGAACCCCTTTTCTGCAGACGCACAGAGAGAAAAATGTTTCACATTTAGCACCAGTTTTGACATTTACATAAAATACAGTTACATGATGTCAGAAGGAATACAAAATGTAGGTATATGTACATACATGAGAGAAAAAGCTTTGCAATACATAAACATCATTTAGAAACAGAAGAATGGACATAGCTTCCATGGCTATACACAGTGTTGATCATTCATTAGAAATAGACACAGGGTTGTATACAGCAGACAATTAAACAAGGAAAAATAAACTCAGAATAAAAATAAAAACAAAGGCCACAGCTAAAGAGAACAAAAGCCTTTAATGCGTTTAAAGTAATAAACAAACATTTTTTTTCTGTGGAGAAACTATGTTTATTTTAATTGGGGGGGATTGTTAGAGTGCTTTTTACTGTATTTTTATGTGGAAAAAGTGGTATTTAAATTTTACTGACCTTTGCTGGTTGTTTTCCTTGGGAAAGAGGAATTATTTTTTACTTGGCCATAGAACAAAGTGACAATCCCATGGTCAGTCCTCCTTCCAGGAACCCCCCAAAAAAAGTAAATCAAGCAGCTTTTGCCACCACCGGAGGCTAGCAATTTACCTTAGCCACAGGTGAGTGACTCTGCTGTGGCCATTTGTTGTACCTCTGGTACAGCACCTACAGTCACCATGGGCTGAGGATCAACCACATCCTCTATAGCAATTAGAGTTCCTTCAGTGGTGAAGGGAGAGCCCTCATCATTCCTAGGAGGGGTTCATAGGTGACTACTAGGCTAACTACCCTAAGGGCCATTTAAGTCTAGCTAACAACCTGATGTCAGAATCAAACCCTGTACCTTGTGCTGTTGGGTGAACACTTTAACCATTATGCCAACTAACCCACTCATGCCAGCATGCCAGAGGGAACGAGGATAGTTGGCCAACATGAAGGAAGGGTTACCAAATACTTATCAGTAATGTAGCTTTAGGGAGACCTGCCCTTTCCCCAGTGTAGTGCAATCCTCAGAGTTGGTATATATAATTAGTGGGGTGTGTGGGGGGGTGCAGTCCCCCACATAATGAGTGTCCGGTGTTGTACTAAAGTTCCTCTTGTTGCAGGGAGCTGTGCCTCCCACACCCCCTGCTAATAATATATAGCAAAATCTACAGTGGGGAAAGGGCAGGTTTACCTATAACTATGTTTCCAGTAAGTAAGTGTTTGGTAATGCTTCCTTTATATTGGCCAACTGTTATCATTTGATGAGAATCATTAAGATGATATGGCCATTCAATTAAAGGAAGTTTTGACAGCTAGTATCCGACAAACAGTACATGCTGTTCTACAATTAACCATAGACCCATAAAAAGGCATGCAGGATATGTAAAATTCTTCACTCAAGTTTTTATACATGCTACCCAAATCTCACCCAATGTTTAGTTAATTCCAATCCAACTCCTTGTGATAAGGAAGATCATTAGCATAGCTAGGAATGGCCAAGAGAGGCAACTACCCCGGGCACAAAGTGTTGAGGGCATGATCATCTATCCATCATTCTGATCGCTCTTTAGTGTAATACTGGCTTTTCAAAGCTAGTATTTCATTTGTGGTCATACCTGAGTGCTGTAGTGTTCTGTGTGTGGCCTAAACTTTAGCTGCAGCTTTTTTTTTTTAAAACTAAAACCTGACTGGTGTATTGGTCTCTATAAGGTATAAACTGCTACATATTTTTTAAACTAAAACCTGAGAACTGCATAGTGTTTTGAGCAGGGTATAAACTGTAGCAACCGCTTTTTACAGTTTAAAAGAGAAAATATTTTTCTTAAACTAAAACCTGACAGCTGTCATGCTCCATGCAGGCAGGGTTTAAACTGTAGCAATTGTTTGCTACAGTTTAAAAGAGAAAGAATATATGTATATTATTTTGACTAAAACCTGAGTGCTGTAGTGCCCTGTGCAGACAGGGTATAAACCTAGCATGCAGTTTGCAACAGTTTGACAGAAAAAAAAATGCTTTTTTTTAAATATGGAGGAAGGAGGGTTGTTAACAGAGCACAGAATGGAGACCTGAATGGCTGGGGCATTGGGGAAGAGTACCGTGAATATGGCCACCTGGATGGTGTGCCAATGAAAGGAACAACCTTTTTTTTTTTTTTTTTTATTCACTTGAAGAGTTTGGGTTGGGGGGCTTGATTTTCACAATTTTGAATTGTCAGGCTCATATGTTAAAGTTTGTTCTGACTAATTTTGAAAGTATGAGGAATATTTTGTCTGAAGTTTCTTCTTGTGAGGAAACAATGTACTTTAAATAATTTAGTTTCTTCAGTTGTGCAAGTCTCTACTCATTGTTTGCAGTGTGGTATGACACCATTGATACTTCTTCCAGGGTTATGTCCACTGGTACTGTTTTCAGGAGGTTTGCTTGGCTGCATTTTCAGAACCTCCCAGATATTAAAAATTAGATTTTAAATTATTCCTTGAAGAGAGATTTAGTTTTTGGTCCCTATGTTGCAGAGATGATTAAAACGTGTGATTAAATTGGCAAGATGAATCCAGAAATCTCTAAGATTGTTTAGTCCCCTTTTTCAAATTTTCAAAAGGATTCTCTGACTCCTCATCCAATTTTGAAAAACAGTCTCAAAATGCATGTAAAGAGGTGTTTAATAAGAAATGGCAAAGGGGTTCCAAAAAAAGTTCTGGAACCTCTCAAAACCAAGAATAATCCAACAAGTCAGAAGGACTATTTAAGGGACCTTTTCCTGACCCCCCCAACCATGCACACTGACAGACTCAGTTCCCTTCCAGAAAGTCTGAATCTCCACTTTCCTCTTTGGCAAGAGACTGTTTCAGACAAACAGGTTCTGAGATCATTCATCAAGATTACAGATGGCAGTGGGAGGGAGTAATTCCTCATCCCACAGAATACTCTTATTTCTACCTGTCCTTTGTTGCATGCTGAGGGATATAACCAGTTACCAGGTGGGGAAAGGGTTTTATTCAAGTACGTTTTTAGTGCCAAAGAAAGAAAATGCTCAGAGACCAATTCTAGATCTCTTTCCTTAACCTGTTTGTGATAATACCCAAATTCAAAATAATGTGACTTTACAGCCTGTTGTTTCTTCTTCCTCACTCAGCTTTCTTGGTAACATCAGATTTAAAAGATGCTTACCTTTACATCCCTATGCATACAGACTTCAAAAGTTTAAGGTATTTTGTGTCTGGATTACATTATCAGTATTCTGACTATCCACTGCACCAAGAGTGTTCACATTGCAGGCTTTAGGGTAGTGACACTTTTCCACCTGTAGATAACATGTTTATCTTTGCCTTTTAAAAGTGCCAGGAATCTCTCACTTGAGAGATCTCTTACATAAGCTAGGATTCCAAGAGAGCATTGAAAAGTCTTTTCTGACTCCATCACACAGGATTATGTTCCTGGTGGGTCAGCTAGACACCTCAGTTCAAAGGGCTTTTCTTCCACAGGAAAAATAGATCTTTAGATCTAGTTCTAAGGTTTTCCACTCAGACTTTGGCCTCTGTGAAGAAATATTTCTGGATTTTGGATATCGTGGCACCTAATGATTATGATAATACCTGCTGGAAGACTATACACGAGGTACAACTGGTCAGATTGGCTGGGATATGTTCCTCATTTTATTCCTTTATCTTTGAGATTATCAAGATTGTCAATATGTTTTTAGAAAGGGGTTCCCTCTACTATTTAGTCAAAAACACAGTTCAGAAGTTATAGCAGAATGGGGCAAAATCATGTACCCTGATTATGTTCTAATTTTAACCAGACCAAATGCCCGGCTTACCACTTTCTGGTATGGACTTTATTTTATTTATTTACGTTTGTTTACCGGGAAATTCCGACTGGACGCAGGTCCTTTTTCAGCGGATTCCCAGGGAGAAAAGCTCCACATCATGTACATGATAGAGATACAAAGTTGCAGCAATAGTAAACAACATTACAGGTTGTTGGCTTTAATACAATTACAAGATAGTGATCATCAACAGTATATACAGAAAATGTTGTCATTTATAATATTAGTAACAAAGCTGTCAGACAAGCTGTTAAAGTATGTAAAGACAACTAGCTAATTCTGACTGTGGTTAGTAGTGGCGGTAGTATAGTTGGGTTAAGAGTCTAGGTGTGGGGGGTAAGGGTGGGGGTGTTAGTCTGGATTAGAACAAGGACAAAGCCAGTGCAAATTTAATGGAATTTGAGTGGAGTCTTGAAAAGGCTGCTGGAGGGTAGATTAGTTATAGAGGGTGGAAGATTGTTCCAAAGTTTAGATATGGTACATGAAAATATGGCTTCTCCTGCTGAGTTTTTGGGTTTGATAACAGTGAGTTGATTTTTATTGCTTGATCTTAGGGGCCTAGTGGGGTGATAGGGCTGGAGAAGGGTTTGAAGGGAAGGGATGTTAAGGGGGTGGTTAATAAGTTTATGAGCGAGGGTGAGTTGATTAAAGTGAAGGAGTTGTGGGAGTTCTAGCCAGTTTAGTTCTTTAAGGGAGATACAATGATGGCTGCAGTAGGAGGTTCCAGTGGCAAATTTAGCAATTTTGCTGCAACAAGCATTCAGCTTGTGTAGGTCTGTCTAAGGTTGGTAAGTATGGGGGATGCATAGAGTAGGGCAGAGATTAGCTGGGAATTGGCTATGGAGATTCTAGCTGCCTTGTTTAGGAATTGGCGGCTTTGATATAATGCACCAAGTTTCTTGTGAACATTTTTTATTGTGAGAGATATGTGGGTGTCAAAAGTTTGTTGTCTATTTCCACACCAAGTAATTTTGTGTGTTCTGATGGAGAGATGATGGTATTGTCTTTGGCAAGAATGTTGAAGTGGGGGGTGTTTTGGGTGGCTTTGGATGGTTGGAACAGGAGAAGTTTTGTCTTACTTGGGTTGAGTAGGAGCTGAGCATTGGATAGCCAGCTTTTTACAGAAGAGAATGATTCCTGTGTGATATGTTGTAGTTCTGGTAGAGTAGGGGCAGAGCAGATGAGAGTAGAGTTATCCGTGTACTGTATAAGAGATGCTTGTGTGGTGGCAGTATGTAGGCTGTTAGTGAAAAGTGAGAACAGCAGAGGGCCAATGATAGACCCTTGGGGAACTCCTAAAGTAGCTGGGAGGTGAGGTGATGTGTTATTGTCCCAGATTACTGATTGCTGGTGTCCGTGTAGATAGCTGTGGAACCAGGTGCAGACTGGTTGTGAGAAGGAGAGGTTGAGGAGAGTAGAGAGTAGTAGATCATGAGATACCAGAGATCTAGAAATATGGCAGTAGAGAAGAGGCCATTGTTTTTGTGATGAAGTATAGTGTTGGTGAAGGAGAGCAGAGCAGAGGTAGTGCTGTGATATGGCCTGAAACCATGTTGGGTTTTGGAGAGGAGATTATTAGCTAGGAGGTAGTTGGAGACATGGGTGTTGATACATTTTTCAAGTATCTTGGAGAGAGGGGAGAGGATAGCAATGGGGCGGTAATTGGAGAGGTCAGTGGAGGGGGTGCCTTTGTGGAGGGGAATGTGGGATATTTTCCATATCGAGGGAACATAGCCTTCTGTTATGGAACGGTTGATTAGAATTGAAATTGGGTAGGCTAGTGTATCAGATGCAATTTTCAAGTATTCAGAGGGGAGGTTGTCAGCTGCGAGTTTGGTGGGTTTAAGTTTTGACAATAGTCTTTTTATGTTGGAGGTAGGTATTGAGGTGAAGAAGAAAAGAGGAGTGGGGGGTTAGGGTTAGGAGATGGGGGGGCTGTTGTAGGGAAGTGTTTGTTTAGAGATGTTATAGTTTCAGTGAAGTGTTTGTTGAAGGATTTAGCAATACTGCTGGAAGAGGGAGGAATGGATGGTTGGGGGGTATCAACCTTCCCTGGGTGGAGGATAGTGTTAATAGTGGACCAGAATTGCTTAGGGTTGTGGTTGGTAGAGTTTAGGGTGGATTTATAGTAGAGGGATTTGTCTAATTTTATATGCTTTTTGGCTTTATTGCGCAGTTCAATGAATGACTGCCTGAGTTATTTTTTGTTACCTGCCAGTGCTTCCACGCCTTATCTCTGGATTTCATTAGGGTTCTGGTGGTCTTTTGTAACCATGGGGCACACCTGGATCTGACTTTGGCATTTCTTACAGGAGCATGGGTGTTTAGGATGGAGAGGAAGGTACTGTTGAAGAAGTGGATAGCATTGTCTAGGTTGAGGCATTTTAGTGGTGACCAGTTAACTTTTTGCAGGGAGGAGATGGAGTTGGGGTTGAAGTTGGACTTGTTCTGTATTTACCTGTGGATAATGGGCTTCAGACTGTTTGTGTGGTGCCGAATTAGGAAAGTGGGGGAGTGGTCACTAAGACTGTCAGGTAAGCAGCCTGCTAGGTAAAAGTGAGGGGCTTTGTTGACTAGGATCCAGTCAAGTAAGGTATGATTGTTAGGGTTTTTGTTGATTCAGGTAGGGGATTGAACTTTAACAATAAAGCTACTAATTCAGACTTTGTTAGATTCTTTGTATTAAAATTCAACTGTGATCATAACCATATAAAAACGATAGTGAGAAACAATTGGAATATTTTTAAAACAGAGGAATTAATACTTAAAATCCCGGGTAATGAGCTCAGTTTTGTTTACAAAATAGTAGGAACTTACAAGGTATATTTGAATCACAGTACACAAACACAGACAGGAAGAGGAGCACCAGAAAATGTGGTTCCTGTCAACAGTGCCCATACATTTTTGAACAGGAATTCATCGATCTTAACAAATATTGGTCTTTTAGAGTATATTTTGTAAAAAGAAACTGTTTGACTTCAGGGGTGATTTATTTTTTGATTAGTTGTTCTACTTGTTTTTTCTTGTTATGTGTGTAAACAAAGTAAAGCTGTGCCACCACTGTGAAGGTTGAAAGCTAGTTTAATGGACTCAAACAATAAAATCTATAAAAACTGTAAAAACTCAGAGTGAAAATAAATACAAGTGGATAAGCACTTTTGGCAGTTGCCTTTTTCATATCCTGTTTTGTTAGCAGAACTTCCTATTTTTAAAAGATAATGATATGTCAGTCTCACAGTCATCTCAGAAGTCTCCGCCCCTTGAGCAAAGGCTTTAAAGGGACCATTCCATACAAGCCAGGCAAGTTGTCAGCCTGTAAGTCAGCAATCCATCCAATCTCAATTTCTGTTCTGTTGAATAGATCTCCTCTTAAACTTTTGTCAATTACTTCAAAAGCCATGAAAGAAAACTTGTGATCAGGGTATTTGGAAATATGTTGAGACAAAGCACTAGTTCTTTTGCGTAATATAATGTTCCGCAAGAGACACTGAATTCATTCCTTAAAGGGTTTGTTGGTCTTGCCAACATAAAATCCATTACAGAGACAGAAGGTGACAACATATACAACATTTTTAGTATTACAATCCACATACACTCTGAGCCTGTATGTTTTCAAGGTAATTGGATGCTTGAATAAATTGTTGGAATTAATGGAGGAGCAAGCTCTGCATTTTCTACAGGGAAATTTACCACATCTCGAAGTAATTGATCTAACTCCAGATCCATGTTTTTCCTGGCACAATGCGGAAGATTGCCAAATTCCAGTAATAATGGCCACACAGGTAAAAAACGCACTCTCCAAAGCAAAGAATACAGCATCCATGGGACCAGATGACATCCCGGGCTGTGTACTACATGAACTACAATATGAACTGGCACCTCACCTAAGTGTCATGTTTAATCATAGTCTCACCTCAGGTTTCATGCCCACTGAGTGGCGCAGAGCTACAGTTATCCCACTCCACAAGGGGGGACCCACCTTGGATCCCGGAAACTACCATCCCATCAGTCTGACAAGCCTTATCTGTAAGGCCATGGAGCATATTATCATGGAACTTATAAACAAAGACATTGGCAACCTTCAAACACTGGACCCCACCCAGTTTGGGTTCGTGAAGGGCCAATCTTGTCTCATGAACCTGATTGACTTCTTTGAATCAGTCTCCAGAACCATGGACAAGGGTAAGGTGGTCCACACAGCCTATCTAGACCTTGCCAAGGCCTTTGACACCATCCCCCACTCTGGAATCATAGATAAACTTACTAAGCTGGGCATTAATCCCTACATCACCCAATGGGTTGCTAACTGGCTTATTGACAGAACCCACACTGTAAAAGTAGCCGATTCCAAATCCAGCTCCAGACAACTGACAAATGGAGTAGCTCAGGGTTCAGTTCTGGGACCGCTCTTGTTTGGCATCTACTTCTCTGAAGTACAGACCAACACTAAGGGACTCTGGATAACAAAGTTTGCAGATGCTGCAAACTGGGAGCCATTATTAAATCCCCAAATGATGTGGATACTCTACAAAAGGGCCTTACAGAAACAGATACTTGGTGCCAGGCCATGGGCTCAAGCTCAATGCCAAGAAATGTATAGTTATCCCCTTTGGGAAAAAACATGTATCCGTGAATTACCATATAGGTGGCAGTACACTAAACACCAAAAGTGTGATAAGAGACTTAGGGACACAGGTGGACAGTGGTCTCACCTTCGATAACCACATCGCCACAACAGTCAGGAAATCCTTCTATGTGGCACACCTCATCACTAAGGGCTTTTCATCCAGAAAAAAGGAGGTCATTGTTCCACTGTACTCATCCCTCATTAGAGCCATTATAGAATACAATGCCCAGTTTGGTATGTACCTCTCAAGACATCTGCAACAACTGGAAAGGCCACAGAAATACCTCACTAAAAGAATCACAGGCCTAAAGCAGATGCCCTATGCTGACCACCTTAAAAAACTTCAGCTATACTCTGTCGCATATCATTTACTCAGAGGCGATCTCTGCTTAACATACAAGGCCATGTCAAACCCAGAGCTGTTGGACATGCTACACTTAAAGAAATCCCAATCCCTCAGAGCCGCATGCTCCAGGGATCTAAACCTTGTCATCACAATAAACAAAACATGCTGGAGGGATAGGTTCCTGATCCAGAGACTCCCCAGACTCTGGAACAGATTGCCCATACATGTCAAGCAGAGTGCCTCTTTGGTCCTCTTCAAAATTAACCTTGACAATTGGATGGGAGAAAGGAAATTCACCCCGGGGATCATGTCAGTTGCCCTGCTAGACAGGGGTCCAGGGAAGTAAATAGTGTGGGAAGAAATAGCCAGGGAATTGTTATGGCTAGGCTTGTATAGGCCCTAGGGCTGATAGCCTAGTACCAACCTATGAACCTAAGTTCTTCTTATTCTTGAAGCAGAATCTAGGCATCTCGCCAACTATACGTCTAATGTTATCAGCTATCAGTATCTTTCAATTCCTCCTGATAACCTCACATGCCTGTTGAACATCATTACTGAATGTAAGCAAGCATCTCAGCCACCCAGTTTCACTTTTTTTCTCTCAGGTTTGGTTTATTTTCCTTACGTGTCTCTCCATCCAAAATCTAAAGCCAACCTCTCCGGTTTCTTACAAACTTGTTATATAGAACTCCTTTCTGGATTTCCCTCTTTTTATATCCACGTTTGTGGAAACATTGCATCAAGCAGTCCATCAGTTCAAAGAAACTGACCTTTAATGACGTGGATAAACATGTTTAGGGTGCATGCTAGTCCTATGTAATAAATGATTTTTCTAGTAATCCTTTCTATGTATTTGAGTATTGAGATTGCCATCCATTCCACACTGTACTGTAACATTTAGAAAATCTATCTTTTCTCCAGAACTACAAGCTTCAAATTCAAGGACGTATTACTGCCAAGATATTCAGTAAAATCAAAAAGTTGTTGCTCATTCCCTGTCCATAAGAGGAATATTTCATCCACAAATCCCTGTAATAGGCTATATATGTCGTCCATGTATTTTGATTTTCTTTTTATGTGATAAAGACAGAAAGACCACTACAAAAAGTATCCAAGAACACTGATATGACATTCAGCATTGAAATACTAACAATGCACTTTACATTCTATACAATGTATTAATTTTAAACAGTTTAAATGTGGTATAACTGAAGTAGAGACTCAGATTCATGATGAGTGGGGGGGGGGGTCAATGGGAAAATCATGTAGAATACAGGGAATTGTTGTGGCAGCTCAAACTGAATGCCTCACCTGTGTTAGGCCTCAAAGAACATGTATCAATTAGCACTGTTTTAAATTTGAGGGCAGCAAACTTGTGATCTCAGTATTTACCCTGTTTCTGGTAACTATATTAAATTCTTGCCTGTATCCATACCACTAATTTTCTGTTTATTTATATTTTTCAAGTTTATTCATGGTTTTAATATTACATTGTGACAGCTCATTCACCTCTTAACCAAAGGACTGTACATTTTTAATTTTCACATCTTTCATAATATTTATATTTTATGGTAGTACAGTTTTTTTTAAAAACAAAGAAAAATGAAATGCTTTATGTTATATTTTATAAGACACTGGCACGTTATGCCTTCATAACTACACAGTCACATGATTTTTGTGCTTTATAAAGGTAATGCATTTGTTTTAGTCTATGGTTCTGATGAAGTCCTATCATTGTAAAAAGGACAAAACTGCTTGACCTTTATTTTATGTTTTTGAATAAACTAATTTTGTGTACTATTTTAAGCCTAAACAATTTTCCTTCAAAGGCAAGAATCAAATCCTGTACCTTCTTCTGTAAGGTAAATTATACCAACCCCCTAACCTATGTCAGCAACTATAGGTATGCCAGTTGATGTGGTCTATCTAGATATGATTAGTGTAGCTCAATGTGTGCGCATGTACCTTTAAGAAGCTATCCAAAGGCTTGCACAAGTGTATAAATACTGAGCACGTGCAAGCCTGACTGCCATTTTGTAGTCAGCTGTTGAGATGTAAGCATGTATGTATGTAAGGTCTGTCTGTTAATCAGTTTGTTTATATATTATGATGCTGCTATCCATCCTGATGTGTTTCTATGTGATAAAGCATCTAAACAAATTACCCTGCCTGCTTGTCATCTATGTTAGAGAGGGACAAGCGGCAGTTAGGGCCTATGATACAATTCCACATCATACAATTATTGCATTGTTAATGGAGAATGGTATTGAGTTAGGGCCTATGATACAATTCCACATCATACAATTATTGCATTGTTAATGGAGAATGGTATTGAGTTAGGGCCTATGATACAATTCCACATCATACAATTATTGCATTGTTAATGGAGACTGGTATTGAGTTAGGGCCTATGATACAATTCCACATCATACAATTATTGCATTGTTAATGGAGAATGGTATTGAGTTAGGGCCTATGATACAATTCCACATCATACAATTATTGCATTGTTAATGGAGAATGGTATTGAGTTAGGGCCTATGATACAATTCCACATCATACAATTATTGCATTGTTAATGGAGAATGGTATTGAGTTAGGGCCTATGATACAATTCCACATCATACAATTATTGCATTGTTAATGGAGAATGGTATTGAGTTAGGGCCTATGATACAATTCCACATCATACAATTATTGCATTGTTAATGAAGAATGGTATTGAGTTAGGGCCTATGATACAATTCCACATCATACAATTATTGCATTGTTAATGGAGAATGCTATTGAGTTAGGGCCTATGATACAATTCCACATCATACAATTATTGCATTGTTAATGAAGAATGGTATTGAGTTAGGGCCTATGATACAATTCCACATCATACAATTATTGCATTGTTAATGGAGAATGGTATTGAGTTAGGGCCTATGATACAATTCCACATCATACAATTATTGCATTGTTAATGGAGAATGGTATTGAGTTAGGGCCTATGATACAATTCCACATCATACAGTTATTGCATTGTTAATGGAGAATGGTATTGAGTTAGGGCCTATGATACAATTCCACATCATACAGTTATTGCATTGTTAATGGAGAATGGTATTGAGTTAGGGCCTATGATACAATTCCACATCATACAATTATTGCATTGTTAATGGAGAATGGTATTGAGTTAGGGCCTATGATACAATTCCACATCATACAGTTATTGCATTGTTAATGGAGAATGGTATTGAGTTAGGGCCTATGATACAATTCCACATCATACAATTATTGCATTGTTAATGGAGAATGCTATTGAGTTAGGGCCTATGATACAATTCCACATCATACAATGATTGCATTGTTAATGAAGAATGGTATTGAGTTAGGGCCTATGATACAATTCCACATCATACAGTTATTGCATTGTTAATGGAGAATGGTATTGAGTTAGGGCCTATGATACAATTCCACATCATACAGTTATTGCATTGTTAATGGAGAATGGTATTGATCACTATGTTGTAAGACAGATAAAAATGGCAATATTATTGCTCTTGTAGGGTAAAAACTGGTGAAACTATCTCTGGTGAAAATGTCCCACAAGGTTCTTTTTTTGGAACTGGTCCTTTTTGGAATATTTATGGCAAGCTTTCCAGTACAAGTATGTGGATTATTCTAAAGTTGCTTCAGTGGCAACACACAACAAATACAGATGATTGCTATGGATTATAGGGACATTTGGATGAATTATTTTTAAGGTCAGTTGCTAATGGTGTGAAATTCAGTATCAAAAAGATGTGTGTAATACATTATGGAAATAATAATTGTTATCCTTATGCTATTAATAACTGAGTGGAAGAAATACTGTTTATTTCAGGTATACTGGTTGTAAACTCTTCAAAGGCACTGATTCCAAAAGACTCACTACTGACCACTTACACCGAGAGCAGGTGTCATAGAATCCAGTCTCCATAGTAAGCCTGTTTATAGTTAGGGCTTACACTGACGTGAGACACTTACATTGAGAGCAACTGTTTTGGAATCTGGCCTTAGAGTTTGATTTATAACACATTGAACATTGACGGTGGAACTCAGTGTTATATCATTACTTTTATTTCTATAATAATAACATTCCTTCAGTGCTAGAAACAATACTATATAGTTATACATAACACTAACTAATAAAACAGGCCATCAGTAAAATGCAGCTGGAAGTCTGAATGATGAAACTGTGGTTTATTGCTTAAAACTTTCCAGTGCTAAAAAAATGTTTCTTGAATAACTTTATTATCCTTACTTTTTATCATACAACGTAGAAAAACTTTTTTTGTGTGTTTCAGTTGTTCGCCTGGAGAATTCTCATCTGGGATTTGTAGATATTTTTCAACTGATTGCCTTCTACCTGATCACCAGGTGAGATATTCCAACATAACTTGATAATACAATTTTCTTTAGCTGTAGATACTTGCTACAAATATGACTGAAGATGTTGGATAAAGATCAATAAAACATGAGCAACACTTGTAATTGATATTGTAGTCACAGACTTTCTGTTTTTTTTCTATGTAATGATGTACATAGCAGAACTGTCTTTTCACTAAATGGAATTGGCTTTAACAGCTTAAACTATTATCTGCTTATATTGTAAATCCCTTCTCATATCTCACAGAATGTACCTGGTGTGTTACAAGCAAAGGGTAAGTGTCACTACAGACCAAGGAAGTAGAATATATGTATTTTTAACTTTGCAGCAGGTAGACTTGTTTAGCACAGAAGTACTGCAGTCATTACCAATACAAACAGAAATTCTAGTACCAGCGACTGTGGCATTATTTCCTGTAAGGTTGTCTTACTTAAGAATGTAAAGTACACAGATGACCCAAACACTCGGTATCAACTTCACTCCTCTGAAAGCACAGTAGGACTGCTGATGTGTGTGTGTGTGTGTGTGTGTGTGTGTGTGTGTGTGTGTGTGTGTGTGTGTGCATGTGTAGTTAATTGCTGATGATCCTCAACAATAATTTTTGTATTTTTTTTTTGCTAAAATTACATAAGAATATTTTTCTCTACCTGGAAAACTCATTGTTTCAGGAAGAGGATCTTTGTCAAAGCCAGCTTGTGCTTTTCTGTTTCACTGTTTTAAATCCCTTTGGGTTTGATTCCAGCTAAGTTAAAGGATTCCACTCTTTTTTGAAGATTTAGAAGGGTAGAGTTTTGAAAAACTCTTCACGTATGGTCACACTTGCTGTTAACTCTGTATACTAGCATTTACCATGAAGCAGGAATGGAGGCATTTAAGAATATTTTGATGAGATATGGTAAATATGATATGGATTTTAATAAGTTCTTGGTGGATGTATTATATCAGGTGTTGACTAAGAATGTTTTCTCTTTTCAAAATGATAGCAACTTTGAAATATGTGGTATTGTTCTGGGTGCAAATTTTGTATCTATATATACTAAATAAAATTTTTCAAGAATATATATGGGATCCCAGCAAAAATAAATGTTTAAATATAACGGACTCTTAGTATCATTTCCTTAATGACTATTGGATGATTTGGGATAGAAAGGTTGAAGAGTTAAAAGAGTTTGTACATTTTCTTAATTCTAACAAGTTTGGGATTACATTTGATATTCAGTTTGAGCTTTGTACAGTCATGTTTTTATGCTTCAGTTACTAGGTTGATGGATGGCACTAGTACTATCACAGTGCATAGGAAACAGTATTGTAGAAATGATTTTGTTACCAGCATATACTTACAATCCCAGACAAGTGATGGAGGATATTCCTGAGTCTTAATTTTTAAAACTTAGAAGGATTTGTAGTGATGCCACATCTTATGAAAAGTAAGAGGAGAGACTTGCAAATTGGTTTGTTGAAAGAGGTTATCTTCATAATAATATTGGTCAGTTGAAATTAGAGGTGGGATGTACATCAAATAATGAAATTCAAGTATAAAGACAAGGTTTCAAAAAATAAAGATGAGAAACCTAGGTTCCTCTTAACTTGTGTCTCTAACATTTTAATATTAAAATGTTATTCAGAAGCGTTGGGGCATTTTAACTAATGAGGACAAGGTAGATGAGAAATAACAATTTGGTTATAGGAAAAGTAGTGCTCTGAAACATCATTTTTTGGGTTATAAATTTAGCACTAAACAACAGGATGTTAATAGTGAATTGTTGGGATGTTCACTCTGTTGGAATTGCATGTATTGTGCACATGTAGTTAAGCCTAAACACTTTATATCTGTCAGTACCACAATAGTTTTTGAGATGAAGGGGTTAATTACCTGTATTATACCTTGGATTGTGCATTTAGTAGTTTGCCACTGTGGAAGTTGTTATGACAGACAGACTTCATTCCCCTTTAAAAGATTTACTGTGTAAGAGGGAGCATAGTCATTTATATAAACATTTGGTACAAAATTCCACGGCTAAACTTTCTTTTATAAGGATAGATCAAGTATCAGGTGGATTTACAAAAATAACTAAACATCATCAATTAAATCATAACAAAAGAAGATGGATTGCTACTCTGAGTGCACTACTTAAACTAAGTTTAAATGCAGAATAGTGAATGTTCATTTGCTAATTGTACTTAACCATTTTATAAATAAAAGAACATTGCTGCTATATTTGTAGTCTCCCCTAGTGGTCAGTATTGGAGCATGTAAGAGATCTAGTGTGTGGTATAGCAAAAACATTAAGCTAAATTAAATAGCTGTTGAATGTAATTGGTTATTGATGGCAGGGGTGGTTTTAAATTTGTAAGTGGGTAGTCCCTTGACATTGAAAAAGCTTTTTGGTAAACCTCCAGTTCCAGAGGGTGTTGTGGGATATCATTTTGGTGTAAAAAAAAAACAAAAAAACAAAAAAAAAAACGAACATTGTTGAGTTGGAAGTTTTGAGTTGTGTGTGTTTGTTTTTTATATGTGTGTGTGTGCGTGCCTGTGTTTGTGTGTGTGTGCGTGTGTGTGTGTGTGTGTGTGTGTGTGTGTGTGTGTGTGTGTGTGTGTGTGTATATATATATATATATATATATATATATATACAAACACACGCACGCGCATGCGCACACACACACACACCAAGCTGAAGTGTACTTTTTATCAGAGTATCCCATTAATAATATTACCTAGAAGTTTTGCAGTGGAGGATTAAATGGGGAGTGACATATTCCCTTTTTTTAGATAGCTGTCAAATGCTGGGTCACAGCTATTCATTATCAGATTTTGATATTTTGCATTGTACTTGGGTTCTACATAGGATGAAATGTGAAGTAGTGGTTAAAAGTATATGCTAATTGAGCTGTTCTTGTATCAGAAGTAAAACTTGTGCATATATTTCTACTAAACTTTTAGAGTAAAATTCAACAATGGGCTACGTTTAAATACTCAACAGTGAAATTGCTACTTTACATGCATTTTTACATTGGTTCCAAGGATAACTCACTAAAAGATTTATAAAGAATTGTCAGTGGGAATTGAAAAACTAACTTGTTAATACAGTTTGATTACTTTTATATGAATGTAAGTGTGTCTATGTCACTAGTTATAATTCAATAAAGGTGTTCAAAAAAAAAAAAAAGAAAAAAAAGAAATACTGTCTTTAGACACAAGATTCCTGAATGTACATGCTTTGTCAGTTTAGAGTGTAGCAATAAAGAATCACCAAAGTACAAACGACTAAGCCCATTAATACAAATATCTATCAGTGCAAGCCATACAAAGAAAATAAATATTACTGAGATTTTAAATAGAACAGGTTGTTGTTGTTCTTTCGACTTTTCTCAGTTTGGGGTCGCCACAGCGGAACTCCGGTCCGCTAATGATCGGCAGTAGATTTTTATGGTGTCAAGGTGCCAGCCCGACACCCAACCTTCAACGAAGGCACCCCCATTCACGCATGTTTTTCGAATGCCATTCAACCACAGGGAGGACATGCACACTCCACACAGAAGGTGCTCCAGCCGAGAATCGAATGCGAGAACCTCTTGATGTGAGGCAACAACGCTACCGCTGCACCACCGTGGCTTTTAAATATAACAGGTCACAAACATTAATGACTTGCTGTAAATATAAACAGGAACAGTTACTGACTGTTCAGAAAGTTGGACTTCATATGGTCAGGACCATATAATCAACTTTCCGAAAAGCTGAAGTTTCTGTATCCAGATATGGGAGTTTACACTTTTCCCCACTGTAGTGTGATCTTGGAGTTGGTATATATAGCATGCAATGGGTGCAGGTGGTCTTGTCCCCTGAAAAACAGATTTTTTGTTTTGTGTTGCTCAACTTCAAGATGTTAGTTTAACTATACAAAATAATGAGATCAGTACTTCTTTACACTAAAAGAGCTGCAAGAGAAATGATCTGTTAATAAATAACAGTATGCACCCACGGCGTATTTATTCTAATATAGTTAAGGAGCAACTTTGACAAGTCTATATATAGATGAAAATGGCTATACAGCAGCAAATGCTAGGATTAAGAACATGTTTTTTGGAAGAGGGTATGACTGTAATGAAGTTGAAAGGATCTCTGAAGAACTTTCATCACTAAGAACATCCAGAGGAGCACCATACTTTTCAAGTGGACATTCTTTGGAGCATGAGAGTTTACATCACAACCGGTCACATAGAGTAGGATAGTTTTGAAATACACTACTGACACACAACAGATATGTAATATTATTAAACGTAATTGGTGTATTCTAACTAGTGATGAAAACATTAGAAGAATTATTGATAACACTTCTCATTTAGGAACTGGAAGAACTTAAAGCAGATTTTATGTAATAGCTCTCTGACCAGATTTAAGCAGATTTCCAACAAAAAGGGAACCATATGTTCACCTGTTGTAAACATATTTTAACCTGAGATGTTTTTGTACATCTAGTGAATGGCAAAATGTACAAGCTGGGATGTTACGCAGACTGCAGGACCGGAAACATTATTTATGCTGCTTGCTGTGTTTGATGCAGTTCCTTTTAGGTTGGCAAGACTAATCGCTAGTTTAAGGAACGCATTTCAAAACATTTAGGTGACATTAGGTTAAATGACTAAGAATCCTTTGATGAAACATATACTGGAGAACAAAAGTCACAGCTTTTGCTTCTTGGCCCAACAGGTCATTAATGACAATACAAGGAGAGGAAATTTAGTGAATGTTATTGACACAACGGAGATGAACTGGATAGGTAACTTATAGGCTGATAAGCTATGTGGGCTTAACAGCAATTTACCTCTCAAACCAGCCCTAAAGGGCTGTAGACTATTGAGATGATTAATGATTCACAGGTGAAGTTTTTAAATAGAGAATTGTTTGCATGGAAGGTTTGATCTAATGAAGGATACTGAGTTATCCGAAAGCGCTAATCTTTATGTATGTTTTATTGTATTAATGTTTTAATTTTTTTAATTTTATGACAGCCATTGTGTTGCACTGGTTGCTGCATTTGTTATATATACAAAAACAGACACCCATACATATCACACATGTAGATATAGTCACTGTCAGCGTAGTAAACACACTGTAGGAAGAGATATGTGAAATCGCAGGTTAATTTAATGATGAAATGAAAAGCAGCCTTCTTTGATTTGAACTGATAATATTTACATTATTTACAGAGTGGCTTCATTATAAGTATTCAGTCCTTAGAGATAACTTCACCGTCTTTGGTTTCTCTCGGGCTCAGTCCGTCAGAACCCTTCCAGCAAACAGGCTGTAGGTTCTAGTCCACAGCTGTGTACCATAGTTAGGTCTTATTAAAGCTCTCCATAAAATCTTGATCTGATGCTTTGTCAAGGCAGTCAAAGACCCCAGCTAGATCACCCAACTCCATGAACCCATAATCTTCAGGTAGAGGCCTACACTACAGCATGATAATTCTCGTACTTGAATGACTACTTCCCTGCCTTATTGTTCCCAGACTGCATCTTTTTAAATACCACACATAGAACACTGAGACTCTATTTGCCTAATACAATTAATTATCTGACAGATGACTCTGAGAATTTAAAGATACAAGATACATTTAAAGGCATATTTCCAATTGTTCACACATCAGATGGCAACAACTACTCCTCCCAGCACAAAATCATTAACTTTGGACTCGTACAAATAGGTTGTAAGACCTAGACAACCCATTAGGAATCCCAGTACAGTCCTATGGGTGACAGTATACTGGAGGGAGTGGTGTGGTAGTGCCCAGTGGCACAGAGTTGTACTGTCTTCTTGTTATTTGCTCATTGTCTGTTATGGGGAGTGCATCATCTGTTATTGGTTGAAGTATTTGCCTAATATGTAGAACCTACCATTCCCATTCAATGGCTAAGCTTTTGTACCATGGCTTAACTATTAATAGTGTATCACTTAGGTTACTTCTCACCTTGAATATTCTGGGATAATACACCTTTCAAGTCTACTTCTGATGCATCTTTATACAAAGTAAATTCTTTATTAAAATCAGAAGTCACACTGACTCAGAACACAATAATCGTTTCAGTTCACTAAATGCTGTACCTGCCTCAAGTGACTATTGCACTTTTGTATGAGATTTTTCTTTTGTGACGTCTGGCAAATGTGAGGCAGTAGTTATAAAATTATGTACAATTCTTCTGCAGTATCTAGCTAGTCCAGGGAAATTCTTCACTTGTCTTTTAGTAAATGTAATAAGCCATTTTTATAGCTTCTATTCTTTTTCCTTTTTTTGGTTTTGTTTTTCCACCCTTCTTCTCATACCTTTCAAGTGTACCTCATTACGAGGAACATACCTCATTTGGGGTCTTAAAAAGTTCATGTTCCTCAAAGTTCCACATTGAAAGACTTTGTCACACATTCAGCATTAGGAAGTTTTTAAGTGAAATCCATTGTAGATAGAAATGAATCATATTAATTCATTAAAAGATCTTCTTTATAAGTAAAACAAGCATATTTTAACCATCCTATGACCTTCCTAGTTGAAGTTGTTAGTAAGCCATTAGTATGTGTTCCACATTTTGACCATTTGTTCCACATTATGAGGGCTAGTGCTCCTCATTTTGGAGATGGAAGGTTGAGAGCTATGCTTCTTCTTACAAGGTATCCCAGGCATTTGGATTCCACCATGCCTAAATTAATTTTTTTAGTATTCACAGGCCTGCTTGTCTCATAGATTCTGTCACGAGCGGGGCTTTAATATTTTATCCATTATTACCCAAAAAGGGGGCAGGGCTATTGCTAATTGTAGAGCCAGTGGTAGCACTGCATAATGAAACTCACTTTCATTGCTTACAAAAGCTGATTTTCTGTAGCACAGGGCCAAGTAGTATTTGACAATATCACATTGTCAACTCTAATGTTAAGTATCTATTTTTTTAGGGTCTCTGTCAACTTGTCACTTCTTGGTATGGGATGGCTTTCAAACTTTGAAATACTACTCCATTTTCTGAAGTCATTATAGAATCCAGTTACTTCCATCAGGTATAGGAACTCACACCACTGGGTGGCTCCATTCACTCTGTGACTGTTTTATTACTCCTAACTTGAAAATTATTTGAGCTCCTTGTTTTGCTAATTGTCTTTGAAAGTCTCAAAGTCTGTAATATCTTAGGCTAATCTTCACTGGAAGTTTGATATGTTCTAGTAGATTAACTCTCACAGACAGTTCTAAGTACACTTCTTTATTTCTTATTAAAAGATGTTTTATGACCTGCTTTTGTAGTTTTGATGAGGATTCCTCTAGCTGTACTTCAGTTAGAGATTCTCTGGTCACTCTTGTATGTAGTTCAGCTTGCAAGCTAACCACAACACTTCCTACTTCTTTCTTGGACTTTAATACATCAGTTTCATAAATTTGCTGTGTCTTTCTTTCCTAATTATCAAATGTTGAAGTTCACTGCATTTAGTCTTACAATCATCTCAAAGTGTGCTAACACTATGGCAGCTCACCCCTGAACTCTGCGCTTCTTGTCATGGATTCAGTACATTAATTTGATAGATTTGTTACTAGTCTAATATTCGAGGTTCTGGTAAGGGCTGAAAATGATGCAGTTTTATCCCAAGTGGTTGGCCTCCCAGAAAAGGATGGTGTTTTTGGCAGAATGGGCAGGATTACCACAGTCCTCCTGGAGAGAAGTGGCCTAGTACTTGAGGCCTCTCT
Organism: Protopterus annectens; assembly: GCF_019279795.1. Taxonomy (NCBI): domain Eukaryota; kingdom Metazoa; phylum Chordata; order Ceratodontiformes; family Protopteridae; genus Protopterus; species Protopterus annectens. Next base: position 49,006,078 of record NC_056725.1, read on the forward strand.
TGGCAGCTCACCTCTAGTGGTAGTCAGGGGCTGTTTCTCTTTCCACCTAACTAACCTTTGCAAAAGGCAGGTGGTAATAGACAATGTAATATCAACAGTCACCCAGATTCTCTTTACCACTCCAACCATTTCTTTTGCTAATCCAGGGTTCCTTCCTGTTAGTTTCTTGACAGGCTCAACTTTCACCATTTTGTAAGGAGTAATAAAACAATATCATTTTGACAACAGCTGTATTAAAACACTGATAACCACAACCAGGTGTGAGTTTTTTCAGCAAAATCCTACAAGAAACTACATTGCCCCACTGACAAAACCAAGAACCAAGGCCATAACTGGGGTTGCTATTCCAAGGTTCTAAGAAATTTCATGTAGTTCTATTACTTTACCAACTTTATCTTTCTCCATTCTGGATATTTAGAATTTATTATTCCAATTACCTCAGATAGAACCTGCCACTTAGCCAACAATCTGTTCTCTGTGGAGTGTATTAGCACTAATACTTGGTCGACTGTGTTAAATTTCATGTGTCAGGCTTTTTATTATAAACTTGATTGCATCTCCTACGTTTCTGCATGTGCTCCTTTACAATTGGGACAACCAACTTTAGTCTACACTGCAAGCGATAGTAGTGCTGTATCACACCCTTAAATGGTGTATTTTATCTTTTCCAAGTTTCCTTAACAATGCCAAGGAGTTGTCTGGTATGCCTGACATATAGAAGTTCAAATGGATTAAATTTAGTTGAAGCATAGCACTTCTTTGATAATAATCAGTAAATAGGGTGACAGCCAGTCTTAGTTTTTACCATTAACATCAATAACTTTCTTCTAGAATGGATTTCAGTGTTTTATTGAACATCTCCACTTATAGATCAGTTTGTGGATGGTAGATTGATGTACAGTCTGTTTGAATTTAAAGCAGTGGTACTATTGATGCAATACTCTTGCTATAAAGGAATTCAGTAAGACTCTCTCTTTATGGGTACCTGGGATACTTACTTTGGATTTTAACAGTGATAGTCCTCTGGCAATATCTTTAAATTTGTTGCGAGTAATGCCACTGTTTCTGGAAATCTTGCAGCATACTGCATTATTGCTAACATATACTGATACCCATCGCTAGATTTTACTATTGACCCAGCAATGTCCATGGCAATAAATTTGCTGTTTTGCAGTTTTCTGACATTCTGGACAAGAAGCAAAGACATTTTCTGTCTTTCACTATATGGGAGGCATTCTTTCCTCTGTCATTTTCATCCCCATCTGATTTCCTACTATCTCGCTATGGGTTAGATATATTACTAGTGTCCTGTGAGGATTTGACACTATCAATTTATGTAGAAAGCCATCCCCATCTTCATTTACACTACCTAACGAGCCATCTTTTAACTCAAATTAGGGTTAAAATAATGGAATCACCTTGTTCACTAACTTCTTGTACAACCTTTGTTGCATTTTTCCTTGCCTACTTAAAGTATCATCTTCCCATTGTCTTTTTCTTAAAAGTATGTGGCTACCTGTATGTCTAGTAACTCAGGGCTGCTTTCGTTAATAGCTTATTTTGAGCTGGAAGTTGTAGCTTCCTGTTTCTGAAACTCCCACTTCCCTTTCCTGTACGTCTTCCTCTACAAAGGGTAATTCTGTTCAAAAATATACTTCTACTTTCAGTTTCTCTTTCATCTATAACTTATTGAGTGCTCACTTTTCCATTGGCTTGCCGTCTGTCTTATTGTAATTAGACACTGCCCTCTCACTTTCTTCCCCTGCTTCTTCTTCTATATCTGTCATCTATCTTTCTATGTTAGCACTTCTTATACACTTCTGTAGTGACTTTTGGCTTGTAGTCATTCTTGCTTCAAAGTTTTCTGTCAGTTCACCTTCAGTCCTTTACTGACATCTTTTGCAGTTTTAACTTTCTGTTTCTCTATCTTTGTGTCAGACTTCTGATCCTAGACAAAATCCTTTCTCTGTGCAACCCCAGACACATTCCGGACCATTTGGTAGATTCTTCACTAACTCCCTTCCGCTAGTGTTGTTTCTGTACTTCTATACGAGTGTCATGGTCTTCTTGTTTTCTGCTTATTCATATGCTAAATCAGTGCATCAAGCTGCTTGAACTATCTCGTTGTTACGTGACTCAACCTGCCATGCTGTTGCTTTGGATTCCTCCTCTTCAAACATTTTCTATAATATTTTAAAATGGGAAAAATATTTTCCTTATATTAAATCACTTGTCTAATCAGAGATTAAAGCCACATGATGTAATAGTTTTCCCAGAACTGCTTGAATTTCTACATGTGTGGGGATACTGTGCTTATCATGAAGAAGCATATTTCTTGTATGTTTTGGTTGTTTCTGATCTTATGCTTACATAATGGGGTCACTTGACAAGGATAGTCATGCGTCAAGGTCATCCTCCAACTTCCAGTCCAATGGACCAATCACCCCAACCAATTCTCATTCAAATTTATTTATCAAGAACCTCCTACTAAAACTAAAACCTACTACAATTGTTCCTGAGAAGATCCCTAAAAAATATATTAAAATCACTGCTGATTGATTATAATGGAAATGGGGTAGGCTATTCTATTGCTCCATTAAAGAAAACCTGGAAAAACCTTACACTCAAACCTGGAAAAAAATCCATCATCTCTGTACATAAAGTCAGCCACTCCACAAATCTCTCCAATTATAGGCCCGTAGCAAATTCTGTCACCACTATTTAAAATTCTTGAGAAGGGTATCCACTCTCAGCTTTCCAACTGTATCCTAGAACACAACCCCCCCCAATACACCATTGCTTTAGGCCCTCTCCCAGCACTGCTACACCACTTCTATAGCACTGCTACAGCACCGCTACAGTATTACTACAGTATCGCTACAGTAATGTCAAAACACTACTACAGTACCGCTACAGTAATGTGACAGTACTACTACAGTAATAGTACAGCACTATTACAGCACTGCTAACCTTCACTAACATAATTGACCAAAATAGAAACTCAGCCAGCCTCATATCCACACTTATTCTCAATCTAGCTAAAGCATTTGATACTGTCAGCCACCAAGAATTCCTACATAAGCTTATCTTATTAGGCCCAACAGACTCAGCACTCCACTGGTTTCATAGCTACCTAAGCAGCAGGTCTCAGGTTGTAGAATGACTATTCCTCCTTCCCATGCCTGTTAGAGTTCCCAAAGGTTCCATACTATGCTCTGTACTAGTCAATCTTGTCAGAAATGGCTTGCAAACAGTATCTGGGTATTATCAATTGTCCAGTGCACAGACAACTCTACTGTTATCTGCACAGCAAGCAGTTATCTACACTCCCAACAACTTATACAGAAAGCCCTTTTATCCATCGAAACCTGGCTTGAGAATTCTCACATCCTTTTCAAACCCTCAAAAAAACTAAACAACGCTATTTATCCCAAAAGAGTTTAATAGTAAAGAATATATGTATGTATGTATGTATGTATATATATATATATATATATATATATATATATATATATATATATATATTTTTTTTTTTATCAACTCAAAAAAAAAAAAAAAAAACATTAATATTGAACTTGTACCACATACCAAGCTACTAACAATCACCCAGATGACCAACTGAAATTTAATCAGCAAATTCTGCAAAGAACTAAAAGAGAAACATCAAAAACAAGGAAGCCTCTAAGGAAGTAAACCTTTCCTAACTGACTCAGCTCAGACAGCTATAACCACAACCTACCTACACCCAGCCCTCAGGTATGCCTTCCCCTCCCTCAACACCTAAACTACATCAGTACTATAACAAAATTGTCAAATCTACTGCAAATCTACCCCCAGAACCCACCAGTGTCTGCATCTAAAAAAATAAGCTCATACATGTACTCACTACTGCACTATCACTTACAATATATAAACTACTATGTAAAACAAATCAGAGCCCAAGTCTTACTATCCTCATCTACCGCTATTCCTCAGACAGAAATGCAAGATCTACCGACAAATTGTTATTTATCATTACTAGAAAAAAAATGCAGGAAATGCATTGTATTCCAACTGTATATCCAAATAATGGAATGTTTTTCTAGCACCTTTAAGACAAATCAGCTATCAAAAATCTTACAAAGCTGAACTCAAGCAGAACCTTACAAGAATATGGCTTCCCTCCTGTGATAACCCAGACTACTAACAGTTCCCAGAGATACATACATACATACAAATATTTCAAACACAGGCATTAATGCCCTTCTAGCTTGCCAATATACCAAAACACTTGGCCCATAATAAGTGTCCTGGCTGTTCTTAAAATATCTACACTAGTACTTGCTTTAAAGTAATTTGGTAGTCTGTTCCATGCATCATCTACTCTGTCAGAGAGCCAATTAGTACACTTCTCATTCCTACAGAATCTTCTACATAGGTTGTCTGATGATACTCTAGTACTTTTTGATAACCCCAAACCTGAGCTGCCAAGTGCTCCGGATTATGCAGAACGTGCCGCATTTAAGGCACAGAACTCACAAAGTTCCGCATTAAGCGTGTTGGTTCCACTTTACGCATTTTGATTGGCTCATATACCATGAAAATAGCTAATCAACATACAGGTATTATGAGCCAATCAGAGGTTGATTACTGATGCAAAGCAAGCCAACCAGGGGAAGCGGAAAAATAATGAGACACTTCTGGGTGACTGTTTTCGTGCCTCTGCGATGTACTGCTGGGAGTACTTTACTTTTCTTTGTGGCAACAATTGTTTTTTTTTCTTTTGGATGGCAGCAGCGTTAGGCTTCAGGGGTTTTCTGGCACTGACGATTATTTCTTCAGCCAGCAAACTTCTGGGGACTACAGCAGTTCATCTTCAAGCAAGGAAGAATATTAGGATCATGGAACAGAGAACCGTGGAGAGTGGAATCTGCAGTACAGCGTGCAAGCCAGTACTCACAAAAAGATTTATGATTTTTTTTCTCTAGGGAAACATATCTTTTGGTGGTATATCTTTGGTTGCAGGTAAGTGCCTAATTTTAGTCCAGGTTTTGCTAGAACAGAGGAGAAAGAATAGGCAAGCTTTTGTATAGTTTTAAACTTTATCTTCTACAGGATAGCCGTGTTCTCTGCAGTACATTTGGTTGGGGGGTAGGTAAAGTCTTTCAGCTTAGTATTTTTTAGAGGGGCAGGGATGTTCTGTCTCCAGTGTTTGCACTCTATGTATGAAGGTAGAACAGTTAACTAAGAGTTCACATAAAAAAACAAATATTAAGTTATTTTGCTGAGTAATATGATTCAGTATTATCTACCATGAATATCAGTTAAGTCTTTTGTGTATTACAGTGTATTCATGCTGTAGAGTATAGGGGAATTCTCTGCATTAAATTTAGTGGTGGGGGGATTCTAGCAACTTAAGTGTTTTATGTTTACAGGGTTACACCTTAGGTTCTCCTTCCTCATTGTCTGTAGTAGGGCAGAAAAGCTTGCTAATAACTTCAGCTAGGAGTTCATACAAGTATGCATTGTCTGTGAATATCTGTTAAAATTGTTTTAAAACTGATTGTGTAACTGACCCTTTCAATGTGGAACTTCAAGGAACATGGACTTTTTAAGACTCAAAGTGACGCATTTTCCTGATAATGAACACGTGAATTGCTCAGTGAAAAAAGTGCCTAGGTTATGAGTGTTTAGTCTTATGCAGAATTGCTACTTTTGCTTTCTGATTGTCAGTGATTTGTCATTGACTGTGTTCTTAGTTATTGTAGTGTTTTTCTGATTATAGAGAACCATTTTTGAATTTAGTTGCATGTTTTTGTAGTGTTTACTCTTGCTTCATATACACTTCAATTTACTGATTTTGCATGAAAACCACTTCAGTTTGGCACCGTGGAAATGTTGCTTTTTCGCACAGTGTGAAAATAGGGTGTTCCACATTTTGCCTGTTTGTCACACATTGTCAGGGTCTGTGTTCCACATTGACCTCTTAAGAGGTTGAGAACTATGCCCAAACATTCCCAAAGGTAGTCGTCTCTAAATGCCCTTTATACCTGAATAAGATCTCCTCTTAGATATCTGTAAGAGACACTGTACAAGTTCAGATATTTTAGTTTTTCATAATAACTTAAATTTTCACATCTATGGATGCCCTTGGTACATTTCCGCTGTAGTCCTTCCAGTTTACTCATGCTTGTTGTCCTATAGGGTTTCCCTATTGTTGTTCCATATTTAAGTTTGGGTCCAATGTAACTAACAAACAATGACTTCATCATTTTTGATTTCTTAGACTTTATAAGTCTTTTTATGATTATGCGGTGGTGGTGCTGTGGTAGCGTTGCCGCCTCACAGTTAGACATTTCCCGTTCGATTCTCAGTTAGAGTGTCTTCTGTGTGGCGACATGCGTGAATGGGCATTCCTTCATTGAAAGTTGTGCATTAGGCCCGGCAAGCCAGCACGTAAAAATCTACTGCCAATCATTAGCGGACCGGAGTTCTGCTGTGGTGACCCCTAACCGGGAAAAGCCGAAAGACACAAACAAAGACTTTATAAGTCTTTTTATACAACCTATAGTTCTATAACTATCATTAACCAATCGGTTGATATGATTAGAAAAACTCATAGCTGAATCACCCATATACCCAGGTCCTTAAATGAGTCTACAGTTTCAACCACTGTGTGCTATATTAAATATTCAACTTTCAGTTTATGTCTCCCAAATCTCATATGCTTAGTTTTTGATGTATTTATCAGCATGTTATTCTCCTGTGCCCAAGTGGTCAATTTAGTCAAGTTATTTTGCAGACATGCCTTATCTGTAATGCATGTAATCAGGTTACCCAATTTCAGGTCTTCTGTATATAGACTGTAGAACACCTCCGATGAAAAAGTTAGGTCTGAAAGATACCATCTAAACAAATAATAGCACAGAGCCCTGTGGGACATCCTGTCTGTAACCAAGGATTTCACCTGTCCAGTTGTTGTATGATACTTGCCATCTTCTATTTGTAAGCCATGCAGCTATCTAGCTTATCAAGAGTACACCAATACCTATTTGTACTAATTTATTGATCAGTGTTTTGTGTATGACCCTGTCAAATGCTGAAGTTAAATTTATATAAATTACATCACAGCACAATTTTTCATTCTTGGCTATTATAGAACATCATGTTACAGTTGGTAATAAATCTGTTTTCAACATATGGTTGCTGATATATGGTTTCAAGTCCCAACCTATCCAGTTCTGACAATAACTTTTCCAATATTACCTTCTCCATTATTTTTCCACAACATGAAAATAGACTTAAGGGTCTGTATGACTCTGGGTTTGTACTACTCCCCTTTCCCATGAAGACAGGTTTAATATGTACATGTCTACAATCTTGAGGAATCTCCTCATATTTATATGACGTAGTGAATAATAAATACAATGGCACCTTAAGTTCTTGCTGAAGTGTTTTCAGGTCATTGTTACTAATTCCGTCTCCTCCCTGAGCTTTGCTTGGATCCAGTTTGCCCATGTCTTTTTCAATATAATCTCATTTGTTTCCAGTATCTGGGGTTTCCTGGATGTCATTAGATCAACTTATCACCCCTTTAGTGGAGCCAAACTGTTTTGCATAAGATTTTAAAACTATATCTATAATCTATTGTATTTGAGAATATATTTTAGAATCTGAACCCTGTTTATTTTTGTCTTTACTCCTTCCACATCTTGTGTATCTATAAAAAATGTTTCCTATTATGCTCAATATCTTTATATAAATTTTCATTTTTTTCTTGATCTTGTCTCACACTATGCTTAATCTGTTTATCCATCTTGTTTATTTCAGTTTTCAAAGTTGTAGTTAGAACTGTCTTCCATTTCTTATATTTATTGTCTCTAACCTTAATCAGGTATCTTGTTCTTATGAAATATATCCCCCTGACGTTGTATGCCTAGGTGCTGATGATAAACGTTTTTTGATTTTATGCACTCAAACAATTTCTCTTTCAAAACTTTCCACATTCCATCTGCAGTTTTTCCACTGAACACCTCACTCCAGTTAGTTTTACATAGTGACTGTTTTGCTTCCATATAATCTGTAATTAATATTCTGCGCAGTGGTTTAGATTTCAGTTTGGCAGCAATATCTATCAACAAATTACCCTTTATAACCCCCCATGATCACTATACATCAAAGGTGTAAAACATGACTTGCAGTAATTTCTTTAAGAACACAAACACGGTCTAGTATATTTCTATCCCCTGGTATTTTTTTTTTTACAATCTGAAGCAATTGTTGTTCCTGAATATATGTTATGAATAACTTCCTTACTAACATTGTTGAATCAATATTATTCCAGTCCATTTCTGGTTAATTTAAGTCCCCAGCTAATATTATTCTTTCCTCCTGTGTTTCATACAAGAAATATACAAGTTCCTTTAGGTCATCTGCACTTGACTTTGGTGGTCTATACACTCCAACAATTGTTATATGTTCCAGTGTTGTTTTTGTCACAGTCTATAGTATTGGTGTTATCACTGAACATGTAATAATCACAGGTCTCAATTATCTTTAATCCCTATCATAACACCTCCACCTAATTGTTAGAATGTCTGTTACAGTAAAAACATTTATACCCTAACAGAACTGGTTTTCAGTTATTGTTCTTCAACCATGTTTCACAAACAGTAACAAATCAATGTTGTGGGAACATAGCAAATTTCCCAATTAAAAAAAAAATGTTTATTAATGCTCCTAGCATTAACAGCCATCAGATATGCATCAAATGTTGCTATCTGTGAACTGTTAAATTTTTGACCTGACAAAAATTCTGCCTAGTGTTTGTCAAATATTGCAAAATATCTCCTGCAAAAATTCTCTTCCCTGATCTTCACAAATACATGCCATCCGGTCTGAACATGTGCCAGAAAGTAGGCTTGGATGCGCTACACATTTCCATTTTTTAAAACAGGACAGTTTTTCCATGTAGGTATTTACCCAAAAAAATATTTTCATTCACAGTGACCTGACTATCCTTTCTAAAGTTGATTTGTGAAAATAGCTATACTGTCTAAGAGGGCTGTCAGTTCCCTACTAACAGAGAATCCATAGTGATTACATCATTTGTACAAACATGAATAAAAACGGATCTGTACTTCCTTACATTAAGGTGTTCCAAGGCTTGTCTCACAATCTATTTTTGCTTCTGGCAAGCATAACACTAGTTGATGTTCATTACCTTCTCTGCAAATATAAGTATCAGTTCCTCTAATAATTAAATCTCCAATTACAAGAATAACTTTGCTGGCCAGTTCTGAAGAATCTTCAGCTTCTGAAGAATCTTCAGCTTCTAATACAGTTATATCTGCTCTATCAATTGTTACGAAGGATAGATCTTCATCACCATTAGTCTAATAATCCCATTGTTTTCACTGTGTATTAAATTCTCATCCAGCTGGTATTATAAATCCACAACTTGAGCCATGTAGTCAACATCTGTCTTTCTCTTCTTTTTTCTTACAGCAATGTTCTTCAATCCTTATGTGAAGATTGGGTGAAGATAGGTGAAGGCTGCCAGCCTAGCCAGATAGAATTATTGAGATAATTCTGTCATCTGTAAATATTAATGTAAACCACAGGCTTGTTGTCTTAAATGGTAAAAACAGTGTTACATGTGGAACTGGAAAGAAATGTAACAACAGTGCACTCTACTGACCATGTAAAGCATGTTGTGACCCTTTGATGTTAAAACTTGGAGTCAGTAAGTCTAGAGGGAGGCATTCTGCCTATTCTTTTAAGGCTAGAGTTAATGGCCAGAATTTGCATGCATAAATGTCCTTTATTGCTCTGGTTTCTGCCCAGAGATGAAGAATGCAAATGTAGTTTCTGTTAGCCTGGAAACCCACAGAAGTGTGAAGAATGATGTAATGTAACCCAGGGAAGTATGAAGAATGATGTAATGTAACCTAGGAAGTGTGACGAATAATGTAATGTGAACCAGGAATGTGATTTTAAAAACAGAGAAAATCAGAGAGCATTAAGCATTTTTGTCTTGACCATCCAACTCACCAGCACTGTCTTGCTCTATATGCAAGTCTATCTTAGACTTGTGTTTTCTCTTAGTCTAATCTTTCTAGTTTCTAGCTATTTCTAAGTGTTTTGTGTGATGTCAGAACTGTACTACTGAATTATTTTAAGTATTTCTCTGTGATCTCTAAACTCTGAACTCTTGACTAGCAGTATGTAATAAAAAGTATTGTCTTGTGTTCTGACTATTTGTTATTAAATATTTTAAACCCTTTCAACTGTGGCTGTTTTTGTAGAGATAATTTAAGCTTTTTAGAGTACTTGCATGCCTTTGGTAAAATTGTACAAAGCCACTTCTTTCAATAGCTTTAGCCCTGGGCTATACTACCAATTGGATAATAATATTGCACAGTAATAATTGGACACCCTTTCAAGGGCCTTTGAGTAGCTGATAAATATTAGTGGGCGGTGGCAGCTGGTACTACCGTATAGTCTGGGAAAAAGGGGCACAGCTGGAGAACCTGTGCCAGCCTTCCCCAGGAGTGTCTGTGCGGTTGTATAAACCCTTCTCAAAGTGTGTGTGTGTGTGTGTGTGTGTGTGTGTGTGTGTGTGTGTGTGTGTGTGTGTGTCAGCTACTTTGGCAGGGACACGAAGCACTGGTTGGACAGAGAGGGTGCTGGAAGTTTTAGCTTGCCCACTAGGCTGAGATAGCTGTGCCAGTGGGGAGTCTTATTGGGGACCTGGAGAGCAAGGGAGCGACCAGCCCCAGACTGACTGTGATTTCTGTGTGCTCTTAAGAGAAATTGCACTTTACTGTGTGTATTTGTTATCCTTTCCTCCTATATGAGGCACCCCTCACTGGTGTTAGTGGTGAGGATTGAGGCTCCCTAATTGCTGGGCCAGGACACTGGCGTCACACCTTCCACATTCAGTTTTGATTTCTTCCTTTTCATCTGCCCCTTGCTTCTTTTTTTCTTCCTTCTCTGTTGAAAACATAATCTCTTTTTCTGTAGCCTGAACGTTTTCTGATAGAAAAATATCATCATTCCCTGTAACCAGTGTGCCTCATAACAAAGCAGTGTCCTTTTTACTACAAATTCTCTTTTCTTTATAGTCATTAATCAGTTTCTTTTTCTTCCTTCTTATTTGTTGTGAACTTCTTCCTTTATTTTTTTTTTGTTTCCTTTCAAACAAACTGGATCCTCAGTTTGCTGAATACTTGCATCCAGAATTCCAAAGTTGTCAGGGGCATTGCCTTGTTTCACAGAGGTTGAATAAACTTTGCAGAAAATAGACACATCATTTCCTAAATGTGTTGTTTGTTCTTTGCCTAACATTATTTAGTTCATCAGTCCAGCCATGAATATATTCAACAACAGTTCTCCAAGCCGTGCCAATTGCACAAGTGCAATCGTCATCAGTAAGTCTAGACTTACTTCTAATAATGGTAAGCAAATCAACCAACTTTTGACACAGATCACCAGTGTTATCAGCTGTTACCTTTAAATATGCGTAGCATTTATAACACTGTACAAGATACTTGTGCATTACCAAGTCATTAATTGCATAGTCATTTAAGGTATCCATATTTAGCTTCAAACGAATAAAATATTGTAAAGAAAATAATCAAAAACAGTAACCACAGAATTCAAAAATAACTTAAATCAACTTCTATGACAAAAAAAAATTCACACCAGCAGTATACAACTAAATAATAAGTTAAATACAGTAAAATCATTCTGACTATACGAGTTCTGCAAGCCAGACAGAAGTTGTAATTCCTTTACATCGAGCAGTAGCTTCTGCTCCCTATCATTTGCAGTTGCACTTCTTTTTAATAGTAAAGATCAATAAATCACAAATCAAGGTGGGATTGTTTAGATATGCTCAGGATTTACCTCTCTGCAGTCTGTGTGAATTTATAGCTGTCTAGGCCCCTTGGGGTGGCTAGACCTTGCCTGTGTAAAACCTATCCCTTTATAACAGCCAACAGTGAAATTAAAGGTAAAACAACAAAATATGAATCAAAGCAAACCTTGTTAACAAGCTATCCCTTCCTACAAACAATTAAAAACAGTGATAATAAATACAATGAACTTACAACCAAGCAGCTCTCTGACATATACTGTGTGTTAATTTCTACATATGTACAAAGCCTAGTTTTATGGCATAAACTGCATTACAAACTCATTAACATTACTGCATTCTACTATAAATGTATTAACTACTGTGTAGCTTTTTAATATTACTGTATTGTAGGACTCTAGTAGAATGTTACAAATATAAAGTTAGAGTGCTTAAACGCAGTCTGATCATTTAAGAGGTGTGTGCGTGTGTGTTATTGTACCCATGGTATGTTAATATTTGTGTGTATGCTTTCTCCCGGTTTAATTTTCCAGGTCTTTTGGATTGCTAATACCATGACAAGGACAGACCTATTCCTAAGTCAAGGTATGATTAAAGTTCAGGAAATTAGTATTGCTTCAATCTTTGATGTTAGCCAAAAGTGCTCTTCACAGCACCCACAATGTGCCCAGAATTGACTCCTCCTGCAATTCATATAGAGTTACATGCATTGGTAGCATGTTTAAATATGACAGTAAATTCTTTTTTATGAGACCCATTGTTCATACTAATATTGGAACTGTCTGGAACTCTTCCTTCCACATTACTCTCATTTCTGCCTGCAAATCCTGGTATTTTATGACTTTGTGTCTGTCTGTACATAAAACACAGTAATCACTGGATGTAGCAATTTCATTGATCAATGTTGCTTTCGTCTTCTTTTCATGGAGTACTATAACCTTTAAGAGGGGTGGAGTTCTAAAAAAAATCTTATGTCATGAGGGGTGGCTGGTGGCTGGGGAATTGGGGGTGGAGGAAAGCATAGCAGGAAACTGCTCCAACCCCTGCAGGAGGAGACTTCCCAACTGAGTGGCTAAGCATGGAGCTCACCAGTGTCATGCACTGTGATGAGTGTAGGCTGCAGCCCTCTCCGCTGGATGGGGACCTGACATCAGCTCCTCATGCCTATCCCATGGCCCCTCTAGCACCTGTGCCACTAATCAAGCATGGGTCATAATTGCAGTAAGGGCCATATTCCTCTGTGCCACAGAACCATTCAGGAAGAATAATCAGAGAATAAAACAAAAAAAATGGTTATCCTAGTGATTAGTAGAGCTTATAAAATGTTATATGATATGAATCAATAAGAGGAGGTTAGAAAATACTGGGAAAAGATACTAAAAAGGCAAATTGTAAATGAACAATAGGAAGAAATCTTTACGGCTCCCAAGTATGCAACAACGTTTTGAAGGTTTATGATATTTTATGGCAGCATCTGCATAGGTTATTTTTATTTTGATTCATATTTCACAGTTTTCCTCAGGTAGAAACCAATGTTAGAGATGTGATGGGAAGGACAGAGGAAACTGGGAACATATTTTGGGGGATTTAACAACTTAGCAGATTTTAAAATCCCCTACAGACTACCTTGACAGAAATATAGGAGAAAAATGTTGGTAACTATAGGAATTATCATTTTGAGTTGGGATATAAAAGATATGAATTGCCTAGGCATGAGGAGGCCTTTATAATTTAAATGTTGTTGGTGGAAAAAGCAATCCCTTGGAAATGGAAATCAAAACAAAGTGGGAAAGTTTGACTATTGTAAATGTGATAAAATAAATGAATGGTTGATCTTTTAAAAGGGGAAGCATCATGTTTCATAGAAATAAATACACAAGGAACCTATGTCACAAATATGACTTGATGCATCTCATTGCACCAATGCAGGCTTCGCAATTAAGCTTTTGGGCTAGAAGGATCCCTTCGGCAGATATACTACTAGCTTGAAAGCTCGAGTAATTACAAAACCTGTGTTGGACTACTAAAACGTATTACCTCACTTTTTGTGTTTCAATGTCTTTGTGTGTGTTCTGTTAGTGGACCAACATGGCATTTCCTTGTTTTTTTTTTTCATGCAGAAATAAATGGAATTTGAAGGAACAATACATGTACTTTAACATTCAGGAGCAGGAGTGAGGTTTAAGGGCAGCAGGACTGAACAATTCATGTAATGGAATGAAAATAAATTGTTAAAAAAGCATATACGCATACTGCGTGATGGTAATAATGGAAACTGTTACTATAATTTGTTCTCTTTTTTATTAATGTATGTGAACTCATGTTACAATTTATAATGTGACATTTAATAATACAGAGGAAAAAAACAATAAATAGATCTAACAATAACAGCGTTCTGTCCAGGCTAAATATCAAGTTGTCTGAAAAAAGCTCCTATGCCCCTTCTCAATGGATTGTGAATGATACACTGAAGACGTTCCTTATGATCATGTTTTATACTATTTAGAAAGTGATAAAAGACTCTGGAAGGCTTGCGAATACAAGAGGGATCAAAGTTTGTTGGTGAAATGTTTTACAGTGTCAAAATGCTTCACAACAGTAATTCCAGAAACTGTGACAGTTGTGTCCACGATATTAGGTACAGAAAAAATGTCTGTAATATTTATGTGCTGTTTTTTTTTTTTTTTGATGAATGTGAAAAAGTAGAGGTTTCAAGTTTTGGATTAATCACCATATGCCAGGCACCTGTTACTAAATACTGACCTATAACTCTGAAGGAGTTCTGAATATTTTACGAATAAAACCTACTGGACTGTTACAAATAAGATAGACATGAGGGCTGCATGGTACAGGTACATTATTGGTCAATAACAATGAGGCATAAGATAAACATTCAGCAGCACCCCACCACAGATAATTATATGCACAATACACTGTAAAGTAAAAGAACTGGCAGCATCAACTTCAGAACCAAGGACCACACAGATATAGCAGTGTCACACAGAATGAACATGAGGCATGCAGTGTTAACATCAGGCTATGATGGTCAGTTCATTGTTGGGACTCAATGGACATCAGACATAGCTTCATATACCGCATAGTAGGAGGGTGGAGTGGGTCAGAACCATCATCATCATCATGAGCAGAGATAGCTAGGGACACAATGGCACATGGCTGTCACACACACATGCAAGGTGGGGAGAGCATATCACAGGAGACAGAAATGAGGCTCCCAATTTGGCAGGTACTTTTTGTGAGGTATTGTGTCCCACAATGGAGGTGGCATACCTCTGTCCGATCATGACCTAGAGCTGATCTAGTGGATTGATGCAGTAGGACTTGGTGCTTTCTGGCTAGATGGTGTGTGACTGTTTGGAAGGGAACTGAATAGAGTCTGCTGCAAGGTGATCTGTCAGTGGGGATTGGGTGTTTATACCACCAGTGATGAAGTGCGGCATAGTGTCAAACACTACCTGAAAAAAGCTGAGGACAGTGTACCTTATGGTAACACCCCCCCCTACACGGGCACCCTGAGAACTCAGACTACACCAACATCAGACCATACTGTGTCATTCTAGCAGTGACAGTGGTACTGATAATCCTCATAATGGAAGAGATTTGTGCACTATAGATCTCATGGAGAAGCTGCCAGCGCTGAGCGGTAACATCATGAATACCAAACAGCACAGCAGTAACCACTGTCATAGAATGGATAATAGTAGACTGCCCTGGATGATAGCCCTGCACATCTGCTAATTGATCTTGAATGTTTCCTGCATGCCAGAAAACATCTGTAATACATGATGGTGTTGGTCACCCCTGCAAGGCTGCTCTATGGTAAGTATATGTATACTGGATGCAGTAGATTCATGTGATACTACATCCATAGAGTGGACACCACTGATGCTCAGCCCCAGGGTCCCCCCAATAGTGGGAAATAATGCAAGGGCTCACCTTCACCCATTACAGTGAGTTGTATGTCCACTCAGGAGGGAGTCAGAGACTTTAACTGACTATAACTTAAGTATTTGTGGCTTATCATCATCAGCCTCTGCTCAGATGTTAGCATTAGCCATGTGTCCTAACACAGCCTCTAATGGTGCCATTGTAGCAGTGGTCTGCCCTGTAAATACATATGCAGAAACACACCAGAGAGAACATGAGGGGGTCTGAATGGAGATAAATCAGCAAGTAAAGGGGACTATTATTGCTAAAATTTAGTTCATCCTTAAGTCTTGGTGAGTACCTTTGTGAGCTGGATCCTGTTTTTCCCAAAATCTCACCAAGATGACACTGATATATAGACTGTATTTATATGGCATACCCAGGGTAAAAAAAGTGCCCAATCCTGGTAGGCGCACTGGTGCCAGGACTTGAAAAGATGACAGTGTAGAATCCTCAAAATACAGAAACATTCCTACAATGGGGCCGGGCCAGGCCAGGCCTAGGGGGGGATGACACCCCTGTTGTAGAAAGAAGTAGTAGTGCACAAAAATCACAAAAACTGCCAAAGAAGAGCCATAAAGACAATAAAGTGAACTACTGAGGATAAAAAATAAATTATGTATCGTTACTATTTTCCAAAAAGCCCAGAATTTCCAGACACAAAATATACAAAACGATTAAGAGAGAAATTAAAGAAAAATACTTCCACAAGAAAAACTGTCAGAAGCTTCAAATAAAAAGTTGTATTCATTAATGCAACAGATTTGTGAATAACAGTATATAGATAAACAAACTTTGAAATGCTTGGAAAAAGAAGCATCTGATGAAGTGCGAAAATATAAACAACAAAACCTGCAGATTTTTGAAAAGTATAAAAAAGAAATTTGGACATGGGAAGACAGATTTGATATGGTGTAATATTTATGCGAAGGAGAAAGATGATTTATTCAATATAAAGAAGGCAGCCCCAAAGATATTCGAAGAGAAATGCAGGCAAAGGCATCCAGACATGAAAAATTTCACAATAAAAAAATAGCATCACAGAGAGGGAATGTAGAAAAGAAGATTAGTAAAGTAGAAGTAAAATAAAACAGAAGTTGAAAGTTATGGAATGCCTGCAAAGCGAATGATTTGGTGTAGAAGATCTAATGCAGGTTACATCACAGCATGATGGAGCAAGTCCCCAAAGTAAGGAGAAACAGGAAGATCAGGAGATGTCTGAAGAAGAAATATGGACATGGGAAAGAAAAACAGATTTAATATGGTGTAATACTTATGCAAAGTAGAAAGCAAATATAATCAACACAAAAAGAGCAGTGCCAAGGATATTTGAAGAGAAATACAGGCAAAGGAGTCCAGGCATGGAAAAGTTTACAATACAAAAAATAAGAAAACAAAGAGGAAAACCAGGAAAGGAGATTAATTATGGAGACGTTAAAGAAATAGAGACTGAGGTTATGGAGTACCTGCAAAGTGAAGGATCCAGTGTAGAAAATCTAATTCAGAAAGCACCACAACAGGAGCAATGGACATCCAAATTAAGGAGGAACCAGTGGAAGGGGAAGCAATTGGTCAGGTGCCATATGAAGATATTTTGGAGCCTTCCACAGGAAACCAGTATAAATTTTCACTTGAAGCTGGACATCAAAGGAAGGAACAGGAAACTATGGAAACTCTGATGCAATCAGTGTTGAGCAGTGATAGGCTAGTGAGCTCCCATATGACAAAGCAACGGATGGCACAGGATGAAATTAAAGAGAATATGCCACAGGAAGATACTATAAAACTTTCTATAGAATGCCCACAGGAAATGGAAAGCATAAAATGTGCCCTCAGTTTAGAAGAAAATCAGCTAAGAGAACAGTTGCTTGATTTAATAGACATAGATAGATATATATTAAGTTCAACAAAAGAAATAGACTGCAGAAGGGCAATAAAACCCAAAAAGTCTAAAGTTTGATAAAACAAATGAACATTTTTATTTTTATTTATCATTTGTTGACCGGGAAAGTCCGACTAGGTTCCACAGAGCCTGTTTTCAGTGGAGGCCCGAGGAGAAATGCTCCAGATGCATATCTTTGGAATGAATGAACATAGTAATTAGGACTGTCCACAGAGATCTATGTGATATAACAGAAGTAAACAGGATATATTACTGTGTAGCTAAATGAATAACTGATAAAGTTCTACCACAAGAGCACAGGGCAGTGAGGGAAAGGAAGGGGAGAAATCAAATACCATCATGGAATTTTTGAATAGAGAAAAGAAGTGTTAGAAGAATATGGAAGAGGGTACAGATCAACAAAAATACTAAGAAAGATAGACGTGATAAAAGCAATGCACAGTATTAGAACAGACCAGGATCTATCATGCACTATCACAAATAACAAACTAAAACTCTCAGCACAGGCAGAAAAACTTAAAAGATACACAGATAAATATAAAGGAAAAGTACAAAATAAGCAATTTATTGATGACCCAAAAAAGTTTTATATAGAACTGGGAAACAATGTAAAAGGAATTGAAAGACCACCCAAATAAGAAGAACTGGATATATTTTGGAGAAATATCTAGGAATATCCTGTGGAGCTAACAAAGATGCTAAATGGCCAGAAAAACTAAAAGAAGAATAAGAAGTTTGATGGTACAGGATATGAAATGGGATGAAGTAACAGGCAGAGAGAATGAAACAAAATTAATAAAAGCCTCTAAATGGTAAACCCCAGGCCCAGATGCAGTACCTAACTTTTGGTTAAAAGTATTAACATTTTTGGATGTAAAGGACTATTTATATGCGCACCCTGAACAGACACCAACCTGGTTAACAACAGGAAAAACAATGCTCCTACTTGAGTGAACCTGCAGGCTACCCTAAAAATTATAGACCAACAACTTGCCTTCCGACGATGTATAAACTATATACAAGAATTGATGCTGCCAGAGTTTATACTCATCTAGAAAAAAACTCAATTATGGCAGTAGAACAAAAGGGCAATAAAAGAAAGTCATATGGAACAAAGAATCATTTGTTAAGTAAAGTCATACTGGAAAACTGTAAAAAGGGAAAAATCTAAGTATGGCATGAATAGACTACAAAAAGGCATTTGATGGTGTGAAAAACTGAGGGGCCCAGCCAGATAGAATTTTGTAGATAATTCTATGTCATTGTAAATATTAATATAATCTACAGGCTTGTTTTACAAATGTAAAGCGAACTATATGTTAGGATTAAACTATATGTTGTACTGAGCTTCAAAAATTTAACCACAGTGTACCCTGCTGGAAGAAAGCTGTTAAGTAAAGAATTTTGCAACTGTGTTTGATCTCAAGCTCGGAGACAAGATATCTGGGCTATGAAATTCTATTGTTTTAAGACAGAGATAATCGCTAGATTTTACATGAGAAGTGTCCTTTATTGCTGTGGTTTTTTGGCAGGTGCAAGATTACAAAGATATGTTAAACTGAGTTCTGTGAGCATGGGAAACTTCAGCAGAGGTGTCAAGAATGATGACATCTTAAATGACTCAGCAGTAAGGTGTATTATCAATTTAAGGGCTATCTCAGAAAGAAAGCATAGCATTTTGTATCTTGTCATGGCTCTAGTAAGAACATCCACTCATCAGCACTTGCTTGCTCTGCATGTAAGTAGCATTTAGAACAGTGATTTCTCTTAGTAGATAGGAATATAGCCAGATTAGTTTAGCTGTTTTCTATATTTATGTCAGACTATCCTACAATATTGTTTTAAAGTATTTCCTATGATTTCTGAACTCTGTAATGTCATTGTGTTGAGTAATAAGTATTGTCTTATGTTTTTATTATTTATTATTAAATATTTTTAAACTTTTTAACTATGGCTGTTTTGTGTAGAGATAATAATTTGGAGTACTTGCATGTATTTGGTGATAATGTACAAAGCCACTCCAATAGCCTTGCTGTTCGTCACACTTCCTAATTGGATAATAATAATATTGCACAGTAAAATTGGACACCATTTGGTAAGGGCCTTTATAGAAGCTGATAGTAGTGGCTGGTGGCAGTTGGTACTACCTTATAGTCTGGGCAGAAAGGGGGCATAGCTGGAGAAACTGTGGCAGCCTTCCCCAGGAGTGTCTGTGTGTTAGTATATAAATCAAATCTTAAAGTGTGTGTGTGTGTGTGTGTGTGTGTGTGTGTGTGTGTGTGTGTGTGTGTGTGTGTGTCAGATACTTGAGCAGGGACACGAAGCACTGGTTGGACAGAGAGGGTGCTGGAGGTTTTAGCTTGACCACTAGGCTGAGATCTGGATCCTATAGCTGTGTCAGTGTGGAGTCTTATTGGGAATCTGGAGAGAAAGGGAGAAACCATCCCCAGACTGACTGTGATCTCTGTGTGCTCTTAAGGGAAATTGTATTTTACTGTGTGTGTACTTGCTATCCGCCCAATGTGCATGCCCCTCACTGGTGCTAGTGGTGAGAATTGAGGCTCCTTGATTACTGGACCAGTGCATGGGCGTCACAGATAGTATCCCACATTTATGGATAAGAGTGTGCTTGGAAATGTGCAAGATACATCTTACACTGACTGAAAATATTGCAGTGACCATGAAACCGTGGCAGACCACTTTGCAATTAAGCCATGATGAAGGACAAATTATTATCCCAGTGATAAAAATTCAAAGGAGGTATTCCAGAGTGACTGTCACCCCTGCTATTCTGTCTTGTCCTTAACCCACTAAGCTGTCTACTTAACAGCTTAAGTCACAGCTATAATCTGGCTCCTAGAAAACAACAAAGTATAAAGACTTATCATTTTCTGTTTGTTGATGATTTAAAACTGTGTAGCTCATCAGATGAGGAACTGAGAGCACAAGTGCAAGTTTTCAAAACTTTTTCAGATTATATAAGAATGTAATTTGGTTGTGATAAATGTGCAAAATAAACCTTTAAAGCAGGAAAACTGTAGCACCAGGAAAACATCAGTTTGGGACAAGAATGTGATATAAAAGAACTTGAGCAAGAGGGAGTGTATGAATATTTGGGAGTTGATGAAGGATTAACAATAAAACATGAACAAATGTGAATAAAACTTAGTAAGGAATACTTTAGAAGACTTAAATTACTCCGGAAAACAACACTTACATCTAGGAACAAAATCTAAGCTATAAAGCAGTTTGCTTTTCCTGTCCTACTGTTTTGGAGTGATTGACTTGCCCCAAAACGCATTGGATAGATTAGATAAGAAAACAAGGGTGCTTCATGCTCACCAAATGATTTATAAAAACCAGTGCATACCAAGATTGTATATTCCCCACTCCGAAGGAGGGATGGGCCTCCTTGAAATTGACTACTTGTATAGATCTGCAATCGTGGGACTCCACACATACCCGCTGACCTCACAAGACCCAAATGTAGTGAAAGTTTTGAAACATGAGGAGAATAAATCTAAGATGACACCTCTGCTTAATCTAGCAGAAGCACATGGGCTTCAAGCAGGAATGGAAATCAAACCAGAAGCAGATAAAATATCAGGCAGCAACTGAATGTGCTATAATACAAAAGAAAGAATATAAGGTGAAAGACCAGATGAGAAGGCAAGAAATGTGGAAAATGCATATAGTTACAGATATAGAAAACTTCTAGAAAAACCTCATATTGATCAGGAACGAAGGCAGGAATGGTTAAGGAGAAGCAAATTCAAACCAAGAGATGAGAGGTTAATACTGGCGGCCCAAGATAGTGGGCTGCGTACATGCTGGCTTACAAAGTCTATTGAACATGTGGGAGAAACAGACAAAGGGTCTATATTACCAGATCAAATGTTTATGTTTTGGAATACCTAAACATTGACCTGGTAATATTGAAAGCCACGAATGGCCACTTTCACACAGGGAAAGAATTCCCTTGGCTGCAAAAAAAAAAAAAAACTTTTAAACTCAACTAACTAAATATACCAACTCCAAGATCACTCTACATTGGACAAAAGGGCAAAATCTGCTAACAGCCAAGGGAATTCTTTCCCTGCATGAAAGCAGCCATTCACGGTTTTTGGCTTTCGATATTACCAGTTTGATGTTTAGGTATTCGAAAACCTAAACGTTCGATCTGGTAATATAGACCCCCCCAGACAAATGTAGGTTTTGTAAAACCTATTTGGAAATAGTCACACACCTTGTTGCTGGTTGTGACATACTAATGGCAGAAGGACTGTATACTGAAAGGTATAATAATGTGGCAAGATCGTTGCACTGTGGATTGTGTAAACATTATAGTACTGAAGTGGTTGAAAACACTGGAAACATGAGCCACAAAGCATCATAGAAAATGAAGTTTACATCACATGGGGTCATCTACTACCAACAGTTCAAAAGATAGATGGTAGAAAACCAGATATAGTGGTCCATGAAAAGAAGACAAGAGTAGCATTGATCACCAAAATCGCCACACCCAGTGACTACATTGTCTTGCATATAGAGAAACACAAAGTCATAAAATATCAGGATTTGCAGGTAGAAACAAGAGCGATGTGGAAGAAATATACCCAAACAGTCCCAATAGTAGAAGCAATGGGTCTTACTAAAAAGAATCTACAATCATATTTAGATATGTTACCAATACACGTAACTCCATACGAATTGCTGGAGTCATCATTACTGGGCTCAGTGTGGGTGCTGTGAAGAAGACCTGTGGTTGACATTGAAGATTGAAACAATACTAATTTCACAAACTTTAATCATACTTTGAGTTAGGAATGGAGTCCATCCCAAACATGGTATTAGAAACCCAAAAGATTTGGCGAAATTGAAAGAGAGAGAGAACAGGATTACTTGATACCATGGTAGTCCTGTGGCATGCATACAAAATGCGACATATGATGTTAATCTCCTACACATATCATTCTGATGCGCCTGCATACCTGATGTTTCTTACGATAAAACATAGGCATTGTGTGGTATGGCCAGCTTACTATCCATGTTTGTAGTGATGCTGCTCAGAAGTGTACTGTAAGTGTTGTCAGCCTGGGGCATCATTCACAGAGATGTGTGGAGAGGTTGGCCTATACTGATGCCAATGCCTACTCTGCAAGAGATGACTCCAGTAATGTTTTCCCCCCTGCAAGGATATTAGAAACCTCTTTGGCTTTGTAGCCTGCTGCTCCTAGGCAGCCCCCAATGGCCAACCTATCCACCTCTCTGAAACATCCCTTGCCTTGGCACAGTGAAGCATGTAGGTGACATGGCTATGACATTGTGGTAGAGTACAATTCTGGCTACCCAAAGTATTGCTGTCATGGACCAATATCTACCATACTTGATCATGTAAGGACTTGGCAGCATATGGAGAGAAGAGAGTGTGGTGACAAGTCCTTACGGGGTCAATTGTGGATCGATATCTATCACAATTGGTCCTGTCAGGACTTGTCAGCTCCCTGTCTTCTCAATGTATGCTGCCTAAGGGTCCTGAATGCTGTAGTAGAATGTCATTTTCAATGGGACTAAAACTGTTCCACTTCTGTCATCCACTTTGATTGTCAGACATATAAACACCACAGAACACAAGCAACACAGCTACATACTGCATACTGCTGGGGCTGCTGGTTAACCTACACATGCCAGTAATAGGCAAAAGAGACTGCTATGAGATAGGTCATACTGTGGTCAGAGAGACAGATGTGAACACAAAGCTGGCACACATGGACTTCTTGCAGGATCCATCCTGTTTGTTAGGACATACAGGCATGTACAGGGAAAGGCAATTGCACCTGGGGCCAGCTGTGTGTGACACCTGGAAAGATATAGGTCTCTAATACTATGGAGGGAGGGAGGCACATGTATAGGCATAATGTTGTAGCGGATACCATAGGCCACTATGCAGACAGGGCATGCCATCTCCATAACTGATGACAGGCATGAGCACTGACAAACGGTCATATCATCAGCTACTTTGTTACAGATACAGTGTATGTACACATGCAAGTAAACATTTAAGGTTCATAGGCTGCTACTAGGCATGTTGCCCAGGAGACAAGTGAGAAGCCTGGCCCAATTTTCCCAACTGTCCTAGCACACTATATGGTTAAGTAACTTGCACAAGATCACACAGCTGGCAAATGGAGGCTGGGGGAATCAAACTTGTATCTCTGGAAGTAGCTCATTAACAGCTCATATCCTTAATCCTATGAGCTAATTGCTAGCCCAAGGATTATGTAAATTAAATACTTGTACAAGGATGCATATCATTAGAAAGTTAAGCAAACACAGTTTACCATACAGTTGCATAACACTGTGTATCTCCTGAGAGCTGCATGTAAGTACTGAAAGTGCTGCTGTTCCTCCAAACACAGCTACCTAGATCTCCAAAACAGCTTTACAAATCTGAACTACAGAGCGTAAAAAGTGATGGTACATCAAGATAAAACCAAAAATAATGAGACAAATTCGAAAAAAGTAAGTGACACATTTTAAGTATTGCTCTTATAAACTTAAAGTTGCTAGAATATCATGTTTTGCATTAACATGCATTTTCTGAAGGATATAATGTCAGAAATTCAAAGGTATGTCATTATTTTGATAACTTCAATCCTCAGTGATTTGGCAGAGTTTGCTAGAAAACCACACATTTTATAAGGAACTGTACAAAAATATGAGCAAAAATCTGGGCATTCTGCAAAATTCTGGACAAGTGGAATGTATGGCTATCCATTACTCAGAAATCATATTGTATGTGCAAGTTATAGCTACTACCATTTTACTCCTTGGAATGTGCCACCATTTTCTGAGGATATCTGCATAGTAATGGCTACCTCTGCAAATGCTTACTGGAACTATATAAACTACGCAAGCAACAAAATAGTGTATTTATGTGGTGTGTGAAGGGCAACAATAAAAAGCTCTAGCTCATTTACAGCCACTTTAGGGATCAGTTACTGGGCCAATATGTTGATCCTTTCTGCAGGTCTGATGACCATGTATGACCATGTATGGGAGGCAGAGATTAGGCAACAATGCCCCAAACTGTATTGTAAGAGGACTGGATTGTTTTTTTTTTTTTTTTTACATATGCTCAAGAAACTGTTCTTCAGATCTTTGTCTAACTGAGTATATCATTGGTGCATGAGTAAAATCAGAGTTTTGCAATTGATGCAGCATACACAGTGGTTAGAATATTGAGAAACAATTAAACAAGATAATATACAACAAATATACAACTGCTTGAACATAAATTCAAAAAGAAGTTTCCATAGACAAACAGGGTCATAAACTAGAAATCATAACTATATTGATATGATTTATATTGCATTATCTTGTTTTAATGATGGTATGTGTGTATTATTGTACATTTCATATGTGCACACATATTTGTATTAATCTATGTATTTACAGTATATTGACAAAGTAATGGGTCACATCAGAGACTTGGGAGGTCATTGTTAAGAAAATGAGAGCTGTTGTATTCTTGGCATTGAATACCATAGGTTCAGGTTATGCTATAAGAGAACTATGTAAAGATAACCATGTCAGCAGCCAGAATGCATTATAAACTGAATGTTTTACTGTGCACAATAAGAAATAGATAGATTGGCCCAAACTCTGGACTGATGTGGGGAATCTGGACTAAGGGGCGGCACAGTGGTGTTAGGGTTACACAGTGGTGCAGTAGAAGTTCTAGCAGTTCGGTTCTCGATTCTTCTGGCTCGGGTGGGGTCTGTCTGTTGCATGTTCTGTTGTGTTTGTGTTGGGTTTCCTCCGGGTACTCTGGTTTGGTCCTTCCCACATTCCATGCATCTGCTGGAGCATTTCTCCCTCCTGGGCTGCTGAAAAACAGGCTGTGTGGAACCTAGTCGGACATTCCCGGTCAATAAATAAATGTGTGTGCTTTGTTTTTTTTTTTTTTTATTTTTTTTATTCCTGTGGAAAGGCTGTGATTTTTTTTTATGTCTATTGTCATGCAAAGCTGACAAAATAGTTGAATCTACCCAAGCTGGAAATGTGAGACTTTAGCCCACTGAAGGAGGGGAGATGGGAGGAGTAACTTGGCCAGGAATTGAAACTTGCAAAACTGCTCCTTGTGAAAAGTCTTTTTTATCTCAGTAATTTGTTGACAAGTTTCTTTCAGAGAATGTGTAGTACATCAGTAGGAACAACATTTGTAAAACTCATCACATACCAGTCAATGACAAATGAGCTGCAGACTCTCAAACTTGGCAGTTTTTTTCAGGTGTTCCATTCTACGTGAATGGAAGTCTAGTCTGACAACAAATGATAGGGCTATTTGTTCTCAGTCTGTGCATTATGGGACAGATTTAGCTTTCCAAAGGAATCACGATGTCTGCCCCCATGAGGGCAGACAACAGTAAAAACAAAATAAAATTAGGAATGAGTACTTATTTTGCTGAAGGCAGCTTTGGGAGGTGTAGTAAATCATGGCAAGATAAAAAATATATGTTTTCTTTATCATTTGCCCGTAGTGGTCCATATGACAATTTTTTTAAATTTAGAGGAATTTTAGCCAGTTATAGAGAAATTAAAGGTACATTTGTGTAATACAAACGTGAGTTGTAATATGACCAGAGAGAAAAGCAGAGTTCTGCTATAGAGAAATCCAGGTGAGAGAAATTGATAGAAGCAAGGAAGCGAGTGAAGAAGGGAGAGTAAGGAGGTGTAAGGTATGAACAGGTATTTGTCCATATTGAAGCTTATTGTTTATCCTGGCATTGAGCAAGAACAGAGACAGCTTTTGGCTAAGAAGCCTTTCAGAATGTGTTTGAAGGATGGGAGGGAGAGTAGTGACCTTATGAATAGAGATAGGGAGTCCCTGTTCTTATGGTACAAGTATAGACAATGGCCAGCAGATTTGATAGGCTTGTGGACAATCAGGAATTTTTGGTCATTGAATTGCAATGACCAACTTGGAATGTAGTTGTGTATTTAGTACTGGACAAGCAGATGGATGTAGGATACTTTTTGTAGGTGATAAGAAGTATATACGTTAGTTGATGGGATAGTTCTAACCAATTTAGGCATTTTAGGGCTATACATTGGTGGGTTCTCTGAAAGGGGCATTTGCTGCAAATTTAGCAGCTTTGTTATAGCATTGTTTAAGGTTTGATTTTTGTGATGCCCGAAGGTTAGCAAGGATGGGAGCCCAATAACGTAAAGAAGTGTTGGAAGGGCATAAGTAGTGGTAAGTGTAGTTTTAGTTGCATTGGTGAGAAAGTTTTTGGCTCAGTAGAGCATTCCCAGTTTTGAAGAGTTTTTCTTATGCAATTTTGTACATGCAGGTTGAATTGTAGATTATCATCCACTATCATACCTAATAATTTGCTATGCTTCTTCCTCTCCACTTAATGCAAAAAATTATTAAAGTACGTCTTTTGTGACAAAATTTATACCTCCAGCCAATACAACCCTACATCCCATAAGTTCATAAACTCTAACACTTTGAGCTGATGTGCCCACATTGTATTTTAGTGCTGTATCAGCTACTGCAGTCCACACCTTCTTTGCAAACCAAAACATCCTTCCTGACATAACATGTCACACTCTATATCCTTAAACAAAACTTCTTCCTACACCTCAAGTCCCTAACACAGTTTTTAATATTTTTTCTTCTTACGGGTAAATTATTGATGAACTGGAAAATGTCAAAAATTATACTTCCAACAGTCAGTGATCCAGTATCCTCACTTAGGATCCGTACCTATTCTCTGTCTTTACAAACATTTTGGAAAACTGGAGTATGAATATTTAGAAGCATTTTGATTTGGTAAGAGCAAATCTACTAAAAGTGGTCAGATTGGAGAAAAAAAAACGCCAATACAACTTGCAGCCAACTTTGATAGTAAGTATTTTTTATTTGCATGGGAGCAGATCCCCTGCATCCCCAGTGTGGGGTGACATCCTAAACTTTTATATTCCTACTCAAATGTCATACAACAGTGGAGAAAAGAGAAGATTTCTCTTTCTGTGTAAGTTGTTTTGATAGCTTTTCTTTGATCAACCAGTATTTGATTAATTTGATGTTAATACACTGACAGGTTCCTGAATATGTTTCACTACCAACTGCTGTATGTTTAATAATGCCCAGCATATATTTTAACTAAACTTTAATACTGCTATTGTACTATTTCAAACCATGGGCCATGTCTTTCTTAATTTGGATACAGGGTTTACATACAAATACAATTTTCATACTCATGAAAAGTGTCTTTGGCCAATTCAGTCTGATCTTTTTCTGATAAAGCTGTCATTTGCTATACCAATCATCTCTTCAGCCAGTCAGTACAAACCAAGACTGGGAATACCTTATCCTCCCCTGGCTCTCCATTCTCTCTCTCTGGTTGCCCAAGTATCCATGTTGTGCTGTACTCTTTTTGATATACATTTATTTATGTATTCATTAATTAACATTTGTTTACCACGAAAGTCTGACTGGGCACAGGTGCTCTTTTGAGTGGAGGCTCAGGAAGGAAAGCTTCAAAGTATCATAAGCTCCAAGGTATCATATTTAATGCAATCAGTATTTACAACAACAAATTTTATAATGCAGTTTCAGTGAATACATAGCATAGTAGTCAGTAAAATGCAATTTGTACTGATATTCAGAAACACTAACATACAAGTATATTGAGAATTTACAGAGAGAAGAGTGGTGTATAAGATAGCAGTAATTTAAAACATAGAATAGAGAGAAGTATTAGAGGAGATAAGCAAGTTTAATTAAGTGTTTAACAGAAGTAGTGATGGAATAGTAATTTGGTCGTGGTAATTAGAAGCCGGTATAATAGTTTAAGCACTGCAATCAAGTGAAGTATTAGAAAGGGATAAGCAGGTTAATATATATATATATATATATATATATATATATATATATATATATATGTATATATATATATATATATATATATATATATATATATATATATAAAGAGTATAGTGTACATAAATTGTAGAAATAAAATATGAATAAAATAAATGATATAAATGTTGGTTGTAAAAATAAAATATTAGCAAAATAAATATAAATTTAAAAATGAATTGTATAAATAAACATTGAACTACCATAAATGTCCTTGACAGATTTAAGACTTGTGTATCTGGAAGTATCAATTCATTATTGGATTTTAATCCAGTTGTTGATGGAGGGACAGTCACTCGAACTGATGTGAGTACTATGGATTCTGTTAAAGACTTACAAGATTTAGAGTATTAAATTGGTTAAACTACAAGTTCAAAGACATTATTTTGAAAGTTGTTTGAACAGGATTATATTATACCCCTGGCCGCCGCAGCACTGAAGATGCCTACTCTGGTACCTCATTACCAGACTTACTATATCGCTGGCAGCAACTCAACATGGAGTTGAGTTTTAGTTATATGAAACTCTTAATTGAGTTTCATCTGCCTGAAGAGGAGAGACTGAGATTGACTGTAAATAACTTGTTTAAAGACTTTGAAAGTAAATATGCTAACAATGAGATGTGCATGGGAAAATTAGGGAAAGTAATTGAAGATGTTTTGTTTTAGACCAAAAGAAGCTAAGATTAGATGTAAGAGATTTTAAGAACAATAATGTATTCACCTGGCCTAGGAAATGAATCCAAATTTACACTATAGTCAGGGCTCAAATGCCCTCCAGCTAGAACAGGTATCAATTTTGTGTCTGCCACACTCAGCACACCTATAATCAATCCTGATAGACATCCTGATACTTCAGAAAGTAGATCATTTAATAGAATTGATTTAAACAATAAGCAGAGTGATATCACTGACATTTTAGGTACCAGTGTAACCACAGAATCTGATCAACCAGTCACAGCAAACAATAATCTAGAACACAAGGAAATGGGAGAGTTAACAGTACTGTTGTAGGTGAAGGTCTGATAGGCTGCATTACGGATGTACAGAGGTCAGGTGCAGCAGTGGTAAGACCAAAACAAATAGTGTTATTGTGAATACAAATATATTACCTGCCCCCTCCCATAGCACAAAATCATTTTTGGACAAAAGAAGGTCAACCAGCAGGGGAGACAGAAGAGGAAAGGATCGGATAAAGAAAATGTGGGAGGCAGAATCATTGATCATGAACCTTAGGGTTTTAAATGAGTATGAGAAACAAGTCCTAAATAAAGGACTAAGTTTTATTCCCACTAAGAACAGTGACTTAGTGGACACTATTATAGAAACCAAAATGTTCATCAACTAAGGCTAGAGTTTGGACAGTTTGATGACAATTCAGTTAACTCAACTTCACCCAACAATTGAAGTGTTTGGCAATGTAGTGGAAGATGACATATACAAATGCTATCAGGAGAAAACACCTTCAAGACATGGGCCAATTTAAACTATAAGCAGAGACAAGCATTGTATTCACTCAAAGATGATAGCTCTATAATAATAAGACCAGCTGATAAAGGTGGCCCGTGGTCATCATGGATGATATATACTACACTAACAAAATGTTTCAAATGTTAAATGACAGCAATACTTACTCCATACTAACTAAGGACAATTTAATAGATATGGTGTTCAGTGTTTATAATACCTTGCATGACTTAGTTATGTCTCTGGACATAACTCAACAACTCTATGAGTACTTTAAGGTGAACAACCCCATCATCCCGATTATACAGGGACTCCCCAAAGTCCATAAAATCCACCACTCAGACCCATTGTTGCAGGGCAAGGTTGGGTCACTGAACCCTTATCTATTTACTTGGAAAGTGTATTAAGACCTTTAGTCAATGACAATAGGAATATTTTGAAAGATAGCAAACAGTTTCTCTTAGATTTATACTCTCAAACTCGACCTTTAGGTGAACAGCAACATTACTTTTTTGTGACACTAGACGTAGTCAGTTTATTCACTGTAATTCCTAATGACACAGGAATAAGAATGTTAACAGAATATTTGAAGATACATTCCGACTCTTCAGATAGAAAAGTTGATCTTATAACTCTGTTACTTGAGACTGTATTGACTAACAACGCTTTTGCTTTTCAAGAATCCATATTCTTACAGAAGGACAAGATGTTCACTTATATGACCATCCACTTTTCAATGAATTTGTTGGTATGTATTGCCGCTTTGTAGATGACCTCTTCCTTATTTGGTTGGGTGATGAACCCTCTTTAAAATTTTCTTCTTATGGATAACACTCTGGATTTTTAAAATTCACCATGAATTTTTCAGATGAAACTATACCATTTTTGGATGTGGAAGTATTCAGGATGTCCAATGGCCTTATTAATACAACCATTCATAGGAAAGCCTGCCAAAGAAACAACATACTACACAGAAACAGTATGCATCCTGTACATGTATTCCAAAATGTCCTTAAAGGACAATTCATGAGAGTATCAAGGTTGAACCCACAACAAGAGTTCTATGAGAAAGGAATAGAGGACATGAAGGATAGATTTCTAGAAAGGGGCTATAAAGAAAATGAAATATTAGAAATGGTCAGAACTGTGGAGTACTGCTAAACCTTACTTTATGGCACATGAAGGTAGTATGAAGAGTCCAAGCCTTTAAAACTGAAATTAGAACCAACCTCACTTTCAGTAAAATGAACTTGGAGGTGAAAAACCCTGGATAGACACTGGGAATACTGAAATCCGATAGGGATGTCAATGAGGTAGTAGGACCAACACCACGTATAACCTACAAGAATCATCAGAATTTAAGAAGCATTTTGTATAGACCCAAACATCCGGGGAAAAGTAGACCAATAAATGATAGAAACACAGTACCCTGTGGTCATTGTAATCAATGCATCTACATTAATAAAGATACCACTTTTGAGCATCCTGTTTATAACTTCAGAACTAACGAACTGTGAAAGTAAGAATGTGGTATACATGGCCACCTGTATAACCTGCAAAAGCTATTACATTGGCAAAACCAATAGATCACTTAAGGAAAGAGTTAGGAACATAATTACCACATTAGGATAGGTACTGAGACCAATGCCCTAGCTAGACACAATACAACAGCAGGCACCAATCATAATTTTAAATTTTGTGTTATTGAACAAGTCAGCGGGTTTTAGAGGTGGTGATCTAATCAACAAAACCTTAGAACAGGAGACCGCGTTGATTATCAGACTAAGGTCTGATAGGTCACCAGGGCTTAATGATAAAGTGCAACTCAAACCATTTTTAGAAGTAGAAGACTACGAAGATGACTTAACCTACTATTACCTAAATAGAGTAGTAAGGTAATTTTAAAACTACGTATTGATGTCACTTTTATAGTAAATCAGTGTAAGAATCAGTCCTTGTAGACTGAATATAATTATTTTCATAGTATTAATGTTCTGAGCTTTATAGCCACAAGTAGATGTGTTCTTAGTATCAAATCCCAGGAACTGATGGACCTTGTTTTAGCCTTACTTCTGAGCCCATACCTCACATACTAGTATGTTTTTCATCCCTCCTTTCACCACCTAAATATATTAGTGGTTATTGGGCATAGTTTACATGCATGTGTGTAAATATATACACATGTATATACAAGCATGCATATACGTCTATATATTTGTTCACTGTAGCTGGAATTTATTTTACGACTGAGCTAGGTACCCCATACATCAATAGATAGTTTTGTTTTATCATTAGGTACAGGCTTAGTATTGTTGCGGATTGTTTATCTCTTCTTATTTTCATTTGACCTTTTAACTTAGAATGTTGTTATATTTAGCACCAACGATGTACATGGAAGTAGTTGCTTTTTACTAGTTAGGGACCCTATCATCTATGGAGCTTTATACTTAGGTATTATTATATGTGTGCTTTGTGCTAATTTCAAGCTTTATTGTGTCAATTTTATGTGTTACGCCTAGCATTCCACTATTTATCTGTTTTTATCTTTTATTTTGTATTAGTTAATGCCATCTCTGCCATGTTCAAACACTTTAATAAGTGTACTCATTAATATGTACCGTTTCATTGTTTTAAATAGTGACACTTTGTGATCAATATATGCTTCTAGGGCATAATCGTGCTTACAAATACTGTCTATTTTAGGGAATATAGGCTCACCTTTTTCTTAGAAATTTAAACATTGTTTCTGTTGTTCAGTACTTAGATGCTTAGAACGGAGTTACCATAGCGCATGAAGTTATGTTGTACTCAATTGCATTCAGAGTTCCTATAGCACACGGCACTTTACAACTTGTAAACAGTTTGTTTTACGTGGAATCTAAGAGGTTCCTATTTGTGGAATTTTTAATCTTGGACAACAGCCTTTCACCGATATGATGAGGTCTGACTCCTTGATGAGGCACATCGCGAAATACATTACATTCGCTATGTTGTTTTGTAGTACAGAGTTCTCGCTATATTAGTTTTTAACCTGATATATGCAAAGTTGCATTCGACACACCACTATCTTAGTAGAGATGCTAGATACTGTTTATCTAAGGATTTTAATGTTTTTGATTGTAGAATGATATAGGACCAAGCACAATGCTCCTTTTATTTTTAGAATGTATCAGGGTATATGCATATTTTTACTTATTTGCATGGACATTCTGATCATTAATTGTATATTTGGAAGTATTCCTTCTAAATATTGTTGCATTTAACTATGTTAACTTTTTGAGTATCTGTTCCTTTAAGACAAGATAACATGTGACATATCAATTTGTAATGTCCAATAGGAAGCTTAAGGATGGTTTAAAAATGATTCAAACAGTTTTATTCATTGTTTTAAGAGTCTGAAGAAGCCTTTGGCGAAAGCGCTCACTCATTGGAATAAACTTTATTATTTTTTATGAATGCATCTTATTTGAAGTTCCTTTGAATCTGGATTTGGATTGTATAAATAATATGTATAAATGATTTTTACATCCTGCATCCCTTCAGTAGTATTCACATTTCATGCCAATGATCTTCTGGTTTTAACAGTGTGGTTTTTAATGCTTTCTATATAAACTGTATTTTAGAATGAATAAGAAAACAACGACCAACGTATCCCGGTATCTGAGTCCCAAACAAACACAAATTCCAAATATCGAAAAGAAACAGAAGGACTCCAAGATGGGCCCATCTCTGAGTCCTTCTGTTTCTTTTCGATATTTGGAATTTGTGTTTGTTTGGGTGAATCTAAGGCCATCTCTGAATCCTTCTGTTTCTTTTAGATATTTGTATTTTAGAATTACCTACTCTTCATATTTTCCTACATTTCTTTAGTGATCTCCAAGCTAACACATAACAAATTCAACTCAATGTTTTTTTTTTGTTTTTACTATGCCTAAACACTCTAGCTCATCACTCATTTATATCTTTGAGGAAAAACAGTCAAACAAATCAGTAATTTATAATTTCACTTGGCCTCTGTCTTCCATCCATCCATCATCCCATTCGACCCTTCTTTAATGTTCCACAGTCCTGTGTCCATTGATTTAACCGAAAGCCTTTAACTAGGCTAAATCAAGCTGACAAACTAATTTGTCTCATGACACCAGATCTGCTAAATCTTCAAGTCCACATTCCTGTGGATGAAAGCACTAAATCCTGTGTTTGGTAAATAAAGAACTCTACAGTAAAAAGTTTTGAGTTTTTCAGAAGAATCCATTATTTTTTGGCGTGTTACACTTGCTTGGACTATATTTTTAATGCAGAATTTTAAGGTAGTTACCAATTCTATTTTAGACCTTTTGTAGGAACCATACGAAGGAGGTATTAGAATAAAAATCTGGAAATAACTCAGTGGACCTTCCAATGCATTTGTCAAGATATTGACTAACTTCTCTTTAAGCTAGAAAGTAGTTTTTACATGACTACTTATAATAAGGGCATCCCTGATAGTATGGAAAGCTGTTTACAGCACTGTTCAACAATAGTGAAAGAATGGTAGCAGATCCATAGGATATAATTCCAGGAAAGAAAAATGGAAAGGTGAAACCAGCTTTGCTGTACTTAAACTGAAATACAGACCATAAAATATAGAGACAGTTTTTATTTTTTTTCAATAATGTTTTGACCAACAAACTCTGCAACCATCAAATGCCCACCATATTAACATATTTATTCCTATATCCTAGAACACCAAGAGGAATGTGACAGCTAAGAGTTATGGTCATAGCTCAACTAAAGGTTGGGGATTTTTTTATATTCCTAAAATCTCCCTGGCTGAAAAATATGCTGGTCCCAGTGCGCATGTTTGCTTCCATAGAGTAGGGAGACAGTCCATACTGGGACCATATCCCTTGAAGTCTCTAATTGTAAAAGCTGCACTATCAGATCTTAGTCCAGGTAAAACTTAGGAGCTTTTCTCTCCAGGCCTCTTCTGAAAATGGGTCCTACCCAGTTGGACTGTCCCAGTAATCAAATGTCGGTAAATAATTAAAAAATACCTTCTCCTTCCTTACATTTTTAAATGTCTTTTTGTGGTAATTTCCATGCCATGTCCCTTTCAACAGCTCCCAGCTTATCCTACATGATTCTTATGTAAAATGAGAGTTATCCCTCAGATATGTCCTGGATATGATGCAGGGTTGTCTGCCAGTAGGCTGTGCTTTGTAAACCTTCCAATGAGGTGCCCAGGTGCATCACTAGGCCCCCAAACTAATTTTGCTGGCTTCTAAAAACCAAGAGAATCAGATTAGAGTTACTCTAGTCTGAGATGATACAACAAACTTCTCACTCAGTAACACACAGCTAGCTCAATAACTTTATGAAACACACTAATTTTTTCCACTTATATCTGCAGTGAGAGTAGCTCAACACACTGGCAGTTTGCCTGCATACAGGTAGATTAGATACATATAAAAGATTCCATAGCATTTACTAAAATTAATACAACTAAAAAAAATCTCCACAGACATTTAACAGCTCTTATATAATCCTGCATTACAAGCAAGATCCCAGAATATAACAAACTATGAAAATACAAATAAGTGCCAAACAGAAACAATGAATAGTGAATATACCCTGACCTCTCCCTTCCATCATTTTGAAGTTGACTACCTAAATATAGTCATGAAATCTCACCCCAGCAATAGTATACATCTCACTGTGACCCCGACCATCATGGTACTGGTGACAAGGGTCATGACACTATGTCCTACAAGTCTGTATAAACCACTTCTGTTTTACAAGGAAAAAAATAAAAACAACTTGGATGCAGAAAATAAAAGGTTACTGTTTAAGAAAACACATTACTTCAGACTCAATAAACACTTTCTAATGTAAATGAATGAGTTCATCACTCATATAATAAAATATAATAGGATAATAAAAGAGGCTAGGCATTGGGGACACTTGTATTCTAGAGATGGTAAAGAGGAGTGTAGTAGTTGACAGGGTAGAAAGGGGTTAGTGAGGGGAATGGAGTATAGTAAGAAGTATGTTAGAGCACAGCAAGTTAGAGGAGAAGGGTCTGTGAGATCACCACTAAAGTAAAAATGAAACAGTGAAGGTAACTTCGAGTTTGAAAGGACAACTGACTGGAAGAAATCAAGTATGGTTGCTCTTGTAACAGGACAATGTTCCTTGGAGATAAAACTAGCACTATTGTCTCGAACCAGTAGTATTACCTAGTAATGTTAGCAGTAATGAGAGTTCTAATGTCTAGACAGGAAGATACAGGGTGCTTTATTGGAATGTCTAGTTTTGGCCTCAGAGGCTTAGCTAGGGAGGGGCACAGGTGTTGGGGGGACATGATCAGCAGATGCAGATTGGTCTTTAGTGCATTATTGCAATTTGTCGTCAGGACTTTAGCACTAAGCATATGGCACAAACTGTAGAAGCAGTTTGCTACAGTTTAAAAAAGAACAGTTAGTCTGTATATACATATATATATATATATATATATATATATATATATATATATATATATATATATATATATATAGGTTCATAGGTTCATACTAAGCTATCTGCCCTAGGGCATTTATAAGCCTAGCCAGAATGTGTTTGGCTTTCGCCACCCATTTTAAATTTATTTTGTTATGCCCTTTTTCGAGGTTAGTATACTGTGCCTCTGTCTAACAGTGACACAGAAGTGATACCCGGGGTAAACCTACGATCTCCCATCCACTCATCAAGATTCCTCTTGAAGAGAGTCAATGAGGGACTCTGCCTAACCTGGACTGGGATTTTATTCCAGAGTGAAGGGAGCCTCTGGGTTATGAATCTGTCTCTCCAGCATGTCCTATTTATTTCAGTGCTGAGGTTCAAGTCTCTCGAGCGCGTAGCTCGATGGGATTTGGATTTTCTGTGGTGCAGCATGTCCATTAATTCTGGGTTGGACATGGCTTTATACGTCAGGCACAGATCGCCTCTGAACAGGCGGTATGCCACTGAGTAGAGCTGGAGTTTCTTTAACCGGGCAGCATATGGCATCTGTTTGAGCCCTTTGATCCTCTTGGTGAGGTACTTTTGGGGTCTTTCCAGTTGCTGCAGGTGTCTGGTAAGGTACATCCCAAAAGGGCATTGTACTCAATTATGGGCCTGATGAGGGATGAGTAAAGAGGCACGATGACCTCCCCTGATCTAGATGTGAATCCCTTCATGATTAGGTGGGCTATATAAAATGTTTTTCTAACCACTTTGGCCACGTGGTTGTCAAATGAGAGATTGCTATCAACTTGGGTCCCCAGGTCCCTAATTACTTCTTCTGTACTTAATGGATTACCACCTATGTGGTAATTTGTGGGCACTTTGTTTTTGCCAAAGGGGATGACTATACACTTTTTGGCATTTAGCTTGAGGCCATGTGTCTGGCACCAGCTGTCTGTTTCTATGAGGCCCTTTTGCAGGATACTTGTGTCGGCTGGAGAGTCGATTATGGCACCCAGTTTGCAGTCATCTGTGAACTTGTTCAGCCATAGTCCTTCCGTGTTGGCCTGTACCTCTGAGAAATATATACTGAACAAGAGAGGTCCCAGGACTGAGCCTTGTGGGACACCACTTGTAACTGATTTAGAGTCTGACATGGCTCCAGCAATTCTAACCATGTGGGTTCTGTCCTTGAGCCAGTTTGCAATCCATCTAGT
The DNA here is from genome assembly GCF_019279795.1 of Protopterus annectens. NCBI lineage: Eukaryota > Metazoa > Chordata > Ceratodontiformes > Protopteridae > Protopterus > Protopterus annectens. The sequence goes on from NC_056725.1 coordinate 49,043,861, forward strand.
GACATAGGTGTTTATATTTAAGCTGGTGAGCTTATCTATAATGCCCGAGTGGGGTATTGTATCGAAGGCTTTTGCGAGGTCCAGGTAGGCTGTGTGGACCACCTTCCCCTCGTCAATCGCCTTGGTGACTGTTTCAAAGAAATCAACCAGGTTTAAGAGGCAGGATCTGCCCTTAACAAAGCCAAACTGGGTAGGATCCAGTGTCTGTAGGTCCCCAATATCTTTATTTATGAGGTCCATGATGATCCTTTCCATAGCTTTGCAGACCAAGCTAGTCAGGCTTATGGGGTGATAGTTTCCAGGATCCGTTGAGGCACCACCTTTATGGAGAGGGACCACTGTTGCTGTACGCCACTCTTTGGGCACATATCCTGTAGTAAGGCTGAGACTGAACAGTAGTTTTATGTTTGGGTTTAGCTCTTCTTGGAGTTCATGTAGGACGCAGCCCGGGACACCGTCTGGTCCCATTGATGCTGTGTTTTTTGCTTTGGAGAGGGCGGCTCTTACCTGAGCATCTGAGATGTCAGGGGGGCAGCACTCTGCTGGGATAGATATTTGCCCTTTTGGTGGGGAGGGAGGGGGGGAGTTTGTGCTGAACCTGTCAGCTAGGAAGTTGGCAATGTCTGTGGGTTCAGTGTATTTTTTGTCATTTTGGACTAATTCTGAGCATATCTGGGAATTACCACCCAGGTTCTGAACATAACTAAAGAAAGCCTTGTGATTATCCTTAGTGTCCTTTGCAATTTGTCTCTCGAAGCTGGCCTTAGACAATTTTATGAGTGCCCATAGTTTTTTGCTAATACTGATCAGTGATGCCTTCCCTTTTATGGATTTTGCTCTATCATTTAGTAGCTTCCTCCTTCTATTGTATAGTTTGTTTATGGCTGGGGTCCACCAGACAGGACGTCTGCCTTTGGAGGATTGGGTCTTGGTTTTATTTGGGATCGCATGATCCATGCATTCCTGAAGGTGTTCATAGAATGCATTTATAAAGGATTCTGTGGTCTGGGCCGTATTTTCCACAGGCTCGGGGGCTTTGAAGGATTCCACCTCGGTTTTGAGGAGTGTGAAATTTGCTTTAGAGATGTTTTTCACTGTGGTTTTCTGGGAAGGGGGTGGGGTCGGGATGTGAATATCCAGTGAGATTAGTTTATGGTCTGATCTTACCAGTGAGGGATACACTTTTGGTCTGGAGCATAGAGTCCCCATGTTGGTGATGATCAGGTCCAGTATGTTTTCCCCTCTTGTGGGAGTGGTAACAAGTTGTTCCATAGCATTTGAGTTTATAAATTCTAGGAACCTTTGGGCTAGGGTGTTGGAGCTAGAGTAATGCTCCCAGTCTATGTTTGGGTAGTTGAAGTCGCCCAATATAATGGTGTTTGGAGAGACCTTCATATTTTCCAGTGTTCTCAGGAAGGCCGAGTGGGGTTCCTGGGTTTGGGAGGGTGGTCTGTAGCAGGCTATAAACTGGAAGGCAATTTTACCCACTGTTAGTTGCACATGGATAGTCTCTGATGCTTCGTGCTTTGCCACCAACCTGGAGGTGTGGGTATCTTTGATGAATATCGATACTCCCCCTCCTTTTGTGGTTCGGTCCAAGTTTCGAAAAGCATGGTATGAGGTATAACCTGGTAGTGCTGGGGTGCTCTCGGGAGCCCTGAACCAGGTTTCTGTTACTGCACAGATATCGATGTTCTCCATGCTAAGGAGAGTTTAGAGTGCGTGCATTTTGAGGTTTAGACTTCTGGCGTTGAGTAGCATTACTCTTAGTTTCTTATCCCTTGTGATACCTATGGAGGTGGGTTTGCCTTTTGAGCCTTGCCTAAAAAAGGCACTATGGGGATAGCAAGAGCCTTTGCCAATATCCGAAAGCCCAGGGTGACAGGTGCAAGCTGTCCCTAGCGAAGCATCGTGGCTTGTCGAGCATATCATCCCAAGCTGACAGGCATTGGATCCCCTTTGAATGACACCAGTACTTAAGCCAATTGTTGAAATTGATCATCTTGTCTTCATATTGTGGCATCATTCTTGGTGAGGGTAAGATGCTACTCAAGGTCAGGGTCATACCGGCCTGGGCTACATGCTCAGAGAGCTCCTTTATGTCCCTTTTCATGTAGTCCATGGAGGTACGTCTCAGGTCATTCACACCAGCATGGACAATGACTGAGTCATATTTGTACTTGCCTTGGAGTGACCTGAGTGCTTGTGTTATGTGGCGGATCCTAGCGCCCGACAGGCTGCTCACCGTGACCCTCTCCTTGTTCAGCCTGGTGAGCGGGACGTCAGTGTGCCTGATGATAGAGTCACCTATTACAAGTGTATCAGGTGTGTTGTTTAGTCTTAAGGGCTGTGACTGTTCGGCACACTGGCTTTGTGAGATATGTGTTGCACGTGTTTTGTTTTGGGGTAGCGGTTGCTTGGGTGTCTGCTTTGGAGGTCTCTGCTGCTTAGGCTGATCTTTATTTAGAGCCTCCGAGTATGTTTTTATGTGATTATGTGTTTGGTTTGCTGTCGTGGTAGGTCTATGTGACACTGGAATTGTAGTTAGTGTGGTTTCCTTCTCCTCCTTACTGGTTATGCCAGTACTGAGTTGAGAGAGCTTAGCCTCCAGTTTGGCTATATGGTTGCATCTCTCACATGTGTTGGAATTTGCTGGGAGGAGGAGAGGGTTGTCTGTGTACATGAGGCAGTTGTAACATTGCCTCAAGATTCCCAGATTCACCAGCTGGACCGGTGAGGAGATTGACAACTGACCTTTGGACATGCTAGAATAATATTGGGAATTCCTTAATAATTGAAAACAAGGGCCAGTGGGGAGTGAGGGTGTAGTGCTTTTAATTTTTAGTGCTGACTTATATAATTGCTTTAGTGAGCAAGTGCCAGGTAACTTAAGTGCAACAGATTTGTGGGCCTTTTTGTACAAGAGAGAATTGCTAGTTACAGCCCTACTGACCTTAGTCATGTGAACATACCTGTCAACATCTTAGAGCAAGAAATCTGGACAAAGCCATAAATAAAAGTGGGACAAAGGCCCAGAAATAGGGACAACTTTTAAATATTGTCCGGATAAACTTAGAAAGTTGATAGAATAACAGGTTTTGCATTAGCATGCATTTTCTGAAGGGTATGAACTCTGAAACTCAAATATATGTCATTACTTTCTAACTTCAGTCTTTAATGATTTGCCACTAATTTGCCAGAAAACCACAATTTTATGAAAAATGGACCCAAATATGAGGCAAAAAATCTGCACATTCTTTGAAAATATGTACAGTTGAGAGGTGTATGCATGTGAAGGAAGTCATTATTGTTATACCTGTGGTTTCTAGATGCTGACTGCCAGTTAAGTAATGGGTTTAAGAACAGTCTTTATTATATAGCAGCTTGTGTGCAAAGAACAGGTGATTAAATTTTATTCTGTTTTCATAGGTCATGTTTTGTTAATAATATTGTAAGCTTCATTATTAGTTACTGTCTGAGCTGCCAATATGCCATTTTGAAGTTTGTGAATTGAAGTTGTTATGGACGGATTTACTAGTATTGCCAATGCCATTGCATTGGTAAATTAGTTTGAATATAAACAGAGTGTTTCCTGGTCTTAGTCTGGTATCAGGTGATAATTGCTGAGCTTATAAAAAGTTCCTAGTTTCTTATTTGTGCCTTTCACAATGCTGTTGGGTGTGTGTTTCTGAGATGGACAGCTTACTTTCTTTTGCGAGGCCAAGATATTTGTACTATTGTATAATCTCAATACAAGTGTTATTTATGTAAACTGAATTAGTAAGAGTAGTGTTTTTGTCTGGCCAAAATCATGAGTTCACTTTTTCTTTCATTAAGGATTAGTTCGCTTTCTTTAAACAAGGTTGTTAGTTTGTCAATAGAATGTTGCATTTTTGATACAAGGGTGTCTGTGTTGGTGTTGCTACAAATTACAATTTAGTCAATAGCAAATTGTAGGAATTAGAAGCAATTTGTAAGTGTATGTCATTGGTGAAGGCTGAAGCTTTCAATTACTGTGATATTCTAAATAAAGGAGTTGGATAGGCAATTTTATCATGCCATGAGTTATGGCTGTAATATAGGATTTAAACCAGTCTAGTACTAGTAAGATAAAGTCTGCGGATCCACCAATAAGTGCCACATGTCCAGTGAAATATAAGCCGATTTATTGTACCAAAAAGAAACAAGCATAAACGTGCTCAATGCGCTACAATGTGAATTGCGATAAAATAGAAACAAAAAACTGTAAAGAAAGTACTACATTCCTTGAAAATCAGTTAAGCGCTTTCACCCATGACATCCGGGCTTCATCAGAACTGATCGCCTAAAACAATTAGTGATTTAAATACCTTTTTTGGCACCAGAAAAATTCAGAAAAATTCAAACTTCTTAAAGTAACATTAGCGCTTAATTTTCAAGAGCGCTGAAATCTCAAGCACTTATCATTCAACCATATATTAAAATAATTCATTTCAATAATCATCGTCAGTCAAAACAATATATAAAAATATTTAAAAACTTTTCTATAAAAATATGTCAGTAAAAAACTTTTTATGATTTTGTGTCCATATTCAAAATTTTTGCATATAACATTACTATTACTACAATCCGTGTCCTAAGTACCCTTCAGTACTGGAAAATAAAAATAATAAAAATGTATAAAATCCAATGAAGTAAAGTCTGCTACAATAAATGAGCATTTTAAATATTGTAAATATTTGATCATTTCATAATACTTCAAAAAATATATAAATATATACCTTCTCTGTACTAAAATTAAAATTAACCTACACAACTATAAACCATCTAAAACCCTATATGAAGTGTTATATATAAAATGTTTGATGTCATAATCCCATACATATACATGTGTAAATGTAAACAAGTGTATGCTAATAAAGAAGCTATCAACAAACAAATATATATAAATTCGATATATAAGATGTCATCATATTAATAATAAAGGTTTAATTGATATAAATTCATTAAGACCTGGTGGAGAGGTGGCATCTAAAAATATTTGCCACCACACTTCTTTGTAACTTAACAAATTTTTAAAATCACCACCTCTAGGGTCAATAAAAATACTGTCTAATATAATCAATTTAAAATGATGTTCATCACCTTTTGTTTCTATATGTCTGTATAATGCATTGGTCTTGTCTCTTGTTTTAATACTGTAGGTGTGATCATAAATTCTCTTCTTAAGACTCCTCTCAGTCTTACCTACGTAAAAACTAGGGCATTTTCACATTTGGCCAGATATATCACCATTTTAGTATTACATGTACCATTTTTAGATCTTATTAATGATCTATGTCCATTTTCCAACAATAATTTACTCTCATTTGACATGTATTTGCACTGGTTCCAAAATCCACATTCCTTACTTCTCTTATTAGGATCTTTAAAATCTTTCTTTGGTTCGTTATATCTTTGTTCAACATATGATTTAATATTATTTCCCATTTTATAAATAAAATTGGGTTTGTTCCCCAATATTTTCACATTGTAGTGCATTGAGCATGTTTATGCTTGTTTCTTTTTGGTACAATAAATCGGCTTATATTACACTGGATGTGTGGCACTTATTGGTGGATCCGCAGACTTTATCTTACTGGTGTTCATTTTCCAGTTTTACCTTCTGTTGTTTTAATGGCTACGGAACACACCGGTGCATCCTCTACACAAGGAAAGATGGAAGAGCGTAACACAGAAGCCGACAGCATAACACAATTAAAGAAGGAGATGATGGGATTGAAGGGAGAACTAAATAGGTTAGTTCTCCGTGTGAACCAACTTCCACAATGTGACAGTGATCGAATCAATGTCAATACATCAAAGACGCTTAATACCAAAAACACACAGGCTATCGTAAATTCTAACTAAACCTCTAGTCCGGGGACAATTGCTAATTTTACAGAAGAGCAACATAACAATATGAATAAATCGATTTTGACTACAGGTGAATGGGAGGTTTTAAATGATAGCCCTGACATACCCAATGGACAGGGTGCTAATTATAAGCGTCAATTCAATACATTGGATATTTCTGAACCATTCAATAGTAGCAAAATTAATTTGACAGACTTTACATTTGATTTTTCACTGTACGATATGGATGTGGAAACCAGAAGAACAGGCACTAAACCTAAATGGACTGCACCAATAAGAACTTATTCTTCTGTTACAGAGAATCCTACACAATGCAATAAAGGTACTGTAATATCAAATACATGCTCTGAACTACGTTCAGAGCAGATTGAAAACAATTCTAAGGATAAACAGTTTAATCAATTTTTGACTTTTAATTACAATATGGAGAATTTGAAGTGTAATTCAAATTTAAAGTCCCCTGAGATTGGAGAGAAGGGCAATTTGAAAAATATATTTTTTTCTTTTGGAAAGAAGTTAAAAAATATCAATGGTCTAAAAATTGACAATGCTTATTTATCTAAATGTATTGACAGTAAACTAGCACCCATGGGGTTAAGGTTTTTTAAACAACCCATGGGACTAGATTTAACAAATGATGGCAAAAATGAATTTAATGCCTTTTTTGATGAATGTGGATGTAAATTTATGCGTATGCTTATTAAGTTTAATGATGAGAAGCTAAGTAAGCTAATACAGGAAACAGAGAAACTTAATACAATGATAGTTAATGATTTATTATATCATGAATGGGAAAAACTGTATAACAAACAATATATGGAAGCTGAAAAATGGATTTCTAAGTTATGTCAGAGAAAATCTAGTAAAATGCAAAGAGATAGGGAACAATATAATAGAGGTATAGCATATTTATGGCCAGAGTTTAGAAAGACCAACTCATATGGCTATGGGAACAACAACCAAGGCCAAAGGGAAGTTAATGAGAAAACATACTTTTATGGGAGGCAGGATTTTCAGAAAGATATAAGGGAAACAACACAACCATACCAGAACAGAAAACAGACGTACACCAGAACAAGGTACAATCAGAAATACTGGAATTAGTACAGTTACCTACTCCCACAGAAGAGACAAAAGGAATAGATGACAGAATAGTAAATGTTGGCAACATTTACACCTACAACAACTTTAACATTTATAATTATTCTAATGTCACAGTTCATAAGGAGCACTTTGACCTATTAGCCAAAGGTATGAAATATATACCAAACCCGAAATTTAATATGACTGACTTAATTATTGATTTTAACAAATTTATAAGGAAAATTAATTTAGCAGTGTTTTTCAAAAATCAGCCACAAATTGAAACTAATATTATACATACCAGGTATAACAGTACGGAACAGTTAAAAAAAAGCCAGTTCCTTCATTCCTCCTAGCCACCCCACTGTATAAATGTATGAGAAAATTATAATAAGGGAAATATATCGGGAAAGTAACAACTTAAGACAAATTACTAATATTAGTAATTTGACCCCAGAGGAAGAGAAAATTCTTAAAAAAATAAATAAAGATCAAAATATTAGAGTGATGAAACCTGACAAAGGGGGGGGGGAGTAGTCTTCTATGACAGCATTCAATACACTAAAAAGATATATGACATCTTATAGCTTTTAGGAAATTATGCTACAATATCGATAAATGAGCTCAATATAGTGTATCAAAGAATAGATTCTTATTTAGAGGAATACTTTATTGATGGAAGAATTTCACAAGAAGTATATGAGTATCTTAAAGTAAAATTTCCTAAAGTAGCTACCTTAATAGGAATACCTAAAGTTCATAAGGACCTCTCTGACCCCCCATTCAGATCAATAGTTTCAGGGAGTAAATCCAAAACATTTCCCTTGGGTAGATTTATAGACACAAAATTAAAATTTATGTACAATGTCATTAACCATATGGTGAAAGATTCTTGGGTCTTTCTTAACAACTTTCCAACTAAAGCATGGAATAACAATATTATTTTTGTCACCATTGATGTTATAGACTTATTTTCGTGTATCCCTAAACATGAAGGTTTGGAAGCATTTAACAACAGTATAATCAAATACACTAATTTTGAATGGGAGGAAATTTGTCTATTAACAGAAATGATGTCCATTGTTTTGGACAATAATTTCATATATTTTGAAGGTGAATATTTTAAACAAACTTTGGGGGTAGCTATGGGTGCAGCGTGTGCACCAATCTACGCCAACTTGGTCATGCTTAATTGGGAAGACACCCAATTGTTTCCCAGTGAATATTTTAAGTATGTCAAATATTACTCCAGATTTTTAGATGACATATATATATTATGGGAAGCAGATTATGACATATTACAAAAATTTATGAACTTTTTGAACAGTAGTAGTGAATATTTGAAATTCACATTTATTCACAGTAATATAGGAGTACCTTATTTAGACACATACATCTACCAAGTGGAAGGGTGCCTTCAGTCAAAAATCTATAGGAAAACTACTTTCTCTAATAATTACTTAGAATACACAAGTTGTCACCCTCAAAAATTGAAACAAAATGTATTCAAAGGACAGTGTATGAATAGCAGGCAGCATGCAGGGTATCGAATTATGAAAATATGAAGGTAGAAGTGGAATTTATTAGTAATTTATTCCAACAGAGAGGGTACCCTAGGAAAATGATAGATGAAACAGCAAGATATGTTATTAAGGGGTGGAATGGGAAATATTAACCTTTATTAGGCGCAGGCTTGACAATAGGAAAACAAAGTTCAGTCAGTCAATATAATAATGGACATGTCACCACAAATATGTTAACATTACCATTTCAAAGATTTTGTGTTATACAATATAATTTGGGGGTAGATAGTATTAAAAATATGATTAACAAATTTTGGCACGTGATTGCAGGCGATAGTAACTTAGTTAAAATATTGGGGAACAAACCCAATTTTATTTATAAAATGGGAAATAATATTAAATCATATGTTGAACAAAGATATAATGAACCAAAGAAAGATTTTAAAGATCCTAATAAGAGAAGTAAGAAATGTGGATTTTCTAACCAGTGCAAATACATGTCAAATGAGAGTAAATTATTGTTGGAAAATGGACATAGATCATTAATAAGATCTAAAAATGGTACACGTAACACTAAAATGGTGATATAGCTGGCCAAATGTGAAAAATGCCCTAGTTTTTACATAGGTAAGACTGAGAGGAGTCTTAAGAAGAGAATTTATGATCACACCTACAGTATTAAAACAAGAGACAAGACCAATGCATTATACAGACATATAGAAACAAAAGGTGATGAACATCATTTTAAATTTATTATATTAGACAGTATTTTTATTGACCCTAGAGGTAGTGATTTTAAAAATTTGTTAAGTTACAAATAAGTGTGGTGGCAAATATTTTTAGATGCCAGCTCTCCAACAGGTCTTAATGAATTTATATCAATTAAACCTTTATTATTAATATGATGACATCTTATATATCGAATTTATACATATTTGTTTGTTGATAGCTTCTTTATTAGCATACACTTGTTTACATTTACATATGTATATGGATGGGATTATGACATCAAACATTTTATATATAACACTTCATATAGGGTTTTAGATGGTTTATAGTTGTGTAGGTTCATTTTAATTTTAGTACAGAGAAGGTATATATTTATATATTTTTGAAGTATTATGAAATTATCAAATATTTACAATATTTACAATATTTAAAACACTCATTTATTGTAGCAGACTTTACTTCATTGGATTTTATACATTTTTATTATTTTTATTTTCCAGTACTGAAGGGTACTTAGGACACGGATTGTAGTAATAGTAATGTTATGTGCAAAAATTTTGAATATGGACACAAAATCATGAAAAGTTTTTTACTGACATATTTTTATAGAAAAGTTTTTAAATATTTTTTATATATTGTTTTGATTGACGATGATTATTGAAATTCATTATTTTAATATATGGTTGAATGATAAGTGCTTGAGATTTCAGCGCTCTTGGAAATTGGAAATTAAGCGCTAATGTTACTTTAAGAAGTTTGAATTTTTCTGAATTTTTCTGGCGCCAACAAAGGTATTTAAATCACTAATTGTTTTAGGCAATCAGTTCTGATGAAGCCCGGATGTCATGGGTGAAAGCGCTTAACTGATTTTCAAGGAATGTAGTACTTTCTTTACAGTTTTTTGTTTTTGTTTTATCGCAATTCACTTTGTAGCGCATTGAGCACGTTTATGCTCGTTTCTTTTTGGTACAATAAATCGGCTTATAATATACTGGACGTGTGGCACTTATTGGTGGATCCACAGACTTTATCTTACTGGTGTTCGTTTTCCAGTTTTACTTACAGTCTAATACTAGATGAGAACAAGCTATTGCTTTAAGGATATACAATAGACTACTGTCATCTACTGTATCAAGCACATTTGAGAAGTCTAAGATGTCAAAAATACCTCTCAACTGTCCACATTTTCAGAGAATATCCAGGGTTTTTGGTCATATTTTTGGTCTGCCCTCATAAAATTGTGCTTTTTATGCAACTCTCCGAGGATTGCAGTCACTAAATAATGACATAATGAGTTTCAGACTTCATATCCTTCAGAAAATGCATGCTAAAGCAAAACTTGTTTTTCTAGCAAATTGAAGAGTTTATAAAAGCAATATCTAAAATCAGTCCCTGATTTTTGATCCCCCCCCCCACCACCACCACCACCATTAGTTTTGGCTTTGTTTAGATTTCTTGTGCTTACAGGTTGAGAGGTATAGAAAGAATAGGGTTGCAATGATTAGATCATCATCTAGTTGGGTGAGTTTATGATTTAGTATTTCTTTTAGGGCAGTGACCTGATCTAAAGCCATGCTGTGTGTATGCATCACTACCAATTTATTTCAGTGTACACAATGTTATGAGCTTGTGGTCTTTTACTCACAGTACTCAAACACAGCCTTCAAAGAGGTACTTTTGCTGATATTCCACTGAACTGTATAGAGCTTAGCATTTCCAAAAGTATCTGTCATATAAAACAATAATAATAACCAATGGCTTTTAATCCATGTTTAACTTAACAGTATTAATCCAGTTGTTTATACATTCTTTATTCTCCATCTTTTAAAAAAATAGCAATCTGAGGCATTCTCATCACTTTTCAAATCAATCCGGATGTTCACAGCTACCACACACAGTGCACGCTTTATAAAAAAATACAAATGGTAGTTACTGTCCCAGTGTACTGTGGGTACAGAAGCTGAGTCCACACTATGCACCACTCTTCATGTAATGTATCTGTTCCCACAAACCCAATACATCTTTTCTCGCATTTCTGTAACTACAAACATTTGTGACAACTTTCTTTCCCTTCTCTTTCATCCCCTGCAGAAAAGGCCTTCCCTCCTCTACCCTCCTCTGCATATGCTGGTAAATGATTAACCTGAACTGTTATGAACTCAAGTAGCCTTCACCCTTTGTTTATCTGATTTTTTCTCTGCCTAACAGTTGTTTACATATTATCCAGATAAACCAGCCCTTGCACCTCCTCCTCTTAAAGGGTTTCAGTGAAAAAGGCTCCAGTTCTAACCCTTTCAATTTCCTATACCCCGGTCTCTCTCTCAAGAAGCAGCCTGTGAAGCTATGAACCAAAATGATTCAACAGTACAAACCTAATAGTCTTTTCAGCCTAGACCTAAAATTCTCTAGGTATGAAAACATAATCAGACTGTAACATCCCCAAATCACTCCTGTGATAATGCACCTCTATCATCTGTTTGACACTAACATTCCTCTAACATCACATACTTGTGAAAGTCCCGGCACTTAAATAAAAACAATATGGAAACGAGCAGCATCTCCCATCCACCTGAAAAAGCAATTATCCACAAGAAATGGACCTCCTTTTAACATATCACAGTTAAAGCCTTTCATAAAATGATGTTATAAATCCCAAGCAAGTATGGTCAAACATACCCTTCCCTTTTGAGACTGTTTGAACACTGGGGGTATCTTGTACCCTAACACACAAAGCCCTCCCAGGATTAATTTCTCATATGTCCAGAACATTTACCTTCCAGAATATGCTAAATAAAACCACTATATTTACAAAGCTCGGATGCTCATAAGCCTACTACTTATTATACAGCAGGAACTTCTTATTGTAACAATTGCTAATGTCTGTTATGTACTTCGCAGATAAAGTTTCTAGTTGTCTACTGATATACTATGTTCTTCATCTGTAACTATGTTTGTAATTGTTAATTGCTATGTTAATCAAATTATTTGCTATGTAAATCCAATGTAACTACTGTCTGTATATTTTAACTGTGGAGCTTTTCTCCCCAGGCCTCCACTGAAAATGGACCTATGTCCAGTCGGAGACTCCCGGTCAACAAATGTAAATAAATAAATAAATCAAATTTCCACTCAATGGGACCCACGGATGTGCGACAAGGAAGTTTTGGGCCCAGAATGATCAGACAGAGTAATCAATCAACTCTTATACTTTTGGACTGTAGGGGAAAACTAACCAGCAAAAACCCACACAGACATGGAGAAGGCATGCAAACTCCACACGGTGACCACATATCAGGATTGAACTCCAAATATTGCAGTTGTGAGCAAAGAGGTTTACCACCGTAAACACTAACAGTATTGTTTATACTATGTGTAGCTTTTTTGTTAACAGTTTCTTAGAGAATGCTACCTTCTTTTTAACCCAGTAATGAGTTAGAATAAAGACAACGACTCTTTCCTTACTTAAGGGTATAATTTATTACAATGGGGTATTTTATTAAAACCACCAGATATATTTACTTGCAGTCTACATTTACTGAGTGTAGCTGCTGTTTTGAGATAAAATGACAATTGCAGTATACTGATGTGGTGATGTGAACAAGTCCAGTGGGACATTATGTTAGATTGCCTGCAGTTTTCTCTATTCTGCAGCATTTTTTGTTTGCAAGTAGGCCACTACTCAGGGATCACATATGGACAGGTGGACATGGATAAGCATATGATCACAGGACGTTACTAGGCTATTGACCCAGAGGTCATTTTAAGCCTAGCTGTTTCTTCCCAATGTAATATCATAGATACTCTAGTCAGTACCCAGGATTGTAATTAGTAACGACTCCCCATGTCCAGGGGGGTTGTGGGTACTATCCCTGGTAAGAATTTATGGTGCCCCATCCACTCGTCCAGGTTGCTGTTGAACAGTGCCGTAGAGGTGCTCTTAGTCACATGAATTGGCAGACTATTCCAAAGATGCAGCAGTCACTGGGAGACAACTCTGTCCCTCCAGCATGTCCTATTCAAGTCGCAGGCCATATTTAGGTGCCTGGAATGGGTAGCTCTAGTCTCGTTTTATTTTACAGATGTGGAGCAAATTCATTAGGTTTGGGTCAGAGATTGCTCTGTAAGCCAGGCATAAGTTCCCCTAAGAAGAAAGCACCTGGTGATAAAAATGGTGAATGTGAAGGTGTGTGAGTCTGCTTGTTCTGAGGGCTGAGACGTATAGCTAATTGGTTAATGCTGGAACCTGATTTTTCAAAGCCTAAAGTCTGCATTATTCAGTATATGGGTCTGGCCAGCTTTGTGCTGCATTAGCTGAGAGCCTTTCAGTCAAGAGGTTGCTCGTGGACCCTTAGAGGACAATAATCAAGGAGCTGCCAAGGCTGCAATGAGGGAACTGGAGTTAGGCCACACTTACGGGCATCTAACACGGGCTATACCAGTGAAATGTATTTTCTCTGCAACCGCAGACTAGGGATAGATTGAACCTGGGGGAGGCTAAGGGGGCTGACCTAGTGAATGAGCAGAGCAGTTGGGAGCAACTAATGATCAGATGCAGAGGAGGAAAAAAAGACAATGCTATTTGTACTTTTTTGACTGAAGATATGAAATAGGGGTTGGATAGGGGATGGAGCTCTGATATTTTGCATTGCACTTTATAGCAATGGAGAAGAACTATGAGATGGAGAGCTCTGCCCTCATATCTCTCTAGTTTGTAACCTGGCAATTGCTGGGTTACAAAGTAGAGTAACATTAGCCAGAGATCTCCATCCTCATGAGTGCTCAACAGGAAGGGAAGCTTAAATCTTATAATAAAAATCTGAAAAATAATAGAGGATCTTCCTGGTACCTCTTCAGCCTAGTGCTTACAGCAAGCCCTTCCACTGCACCCTTGTCACTGCTCAGGAAAACCATACTGATGATCCCTCCCTACTCTGATTTTTAGCACACATCTGCATTTAAAGAACTATGTCCATCATCTTGTGTACATATATTGTCAAAATGGTATTTCCTTATAACAGGCTAAAGTGCATCATCCGTGTTGTAGCACTATCAGCATTAACTGTCCCAATTTCCAGAGTATCGCAAAAGAAAATGCACAGCCTTAATCAACTTCTTCATTTCAGTTTCTCCTCACCAATGATCTTCACTTTACCATAGCTCCAGGGTATCAATTCAACTCTTAATGTATACAAGATTTCCCCAAATTGGCAACCAGCTGTGAGAGAGCTCAGGTTCAGGTTCAGGTTCATATCTTCTAGTTAGTCTAATGTTTTATTCTGTCTCATTACTTGCAATGTCTAATTGGAAGGGGAGGGTGGAATTCCCCCAAAAGGTTACCCAATATAGCTACGCCTTCTCTGCCAAATGTGTTGACTTGTTTTGCTGCAGAAGAGACATCTATCTTTTGTCTTAGGTTTTTCACTTATGCAACTCCCACCTGTCTCCCCAACTTCATCTAGTAGTAGGCAAAATGACACATCATAGTCGAAACTTCCACAACTGATACAGGACATAATTAAACTCTGAGCCATAATATGTCCCTATCATCTACTAAGATAACACTACTTATGTTGACATGTATAAATGAAAATACACATATTTGCTTCAGATAAATAACACTAGGAAAATGTTGTTTAACAGACTTAGAGCCCTACCAAGTTTAAATCATATCCCCAGCTCATCCAGAATGTCCTCAGGTCCCAAAATAATTCAGCAATGGCCTTGCAACTAAACCAAGTTTATTTATTTATTTTATTTTACATTTGTTAACCGGGATGGTCCAACTGGACGAGGTCCATTTTCAGCGGAGGCCCTGGGAGAAAAGCTCCACATAAAGACAACTTTACATAACATCAAAGGCATTGTTATCAACAAACATTATTACCATTTTTTCTATAGTAGAAAGTTACACTGAGAGAGAAAAAAAAGAGAAGAAAAAAAAACAAATAAAAATGATCATATACATACATAAGTTAAACTTCATAGATAGTAACAGGCAAAGATAGGTTTCAATATAGGATGTTATGTTTATTGAATGCACAGAGGTAAAAAATAGGAAGGAAGTGTGGATATAGTATTATATATGGACACAGCCATGAACCTCTAAGATATGATTTAAGCCTGTTTTTGAATTGTGAGGTATTTGGAGCAGAGGTCACAGCTAAGGGGAGGTTATTCCAGCATTTAGCTATAGAGTGTGAGAAAAGAGCTTTGCCTGCAGTGTTGTTGGCTGTGGAGATATAGAGAACTGATTTACCAGCAGAACGAAGAGGACGGTTTGCTGTATAGTGTGTTACTAGTTGCTTTAGTGCTAGGATTTTGTCTGCGAATTTTAGAATATTATATGTGATGATTAGTTGGTGGAAAGTCAGTAGTTGTGAGAATTCCAGCCATTGAAGTTCCCTTAGTGGTAGGCAGTGATGGGTTCTGTAGATGGAACTGGTAGCAAAGTTGTCCATGGAAATTCTTTCAGAGCTTAACTGAACAGTAATACATTTCATGTGAGGCTTAAAATCATAACAATAATGACTTTGCACACATATATATATTTGCTATGGTCACTACCATGACAAGGCACCACCTGTCTTACAGTCAGTGTCTTGCTGTTGTCCTTACTGCTCACATCTTGATCATGGTCAGTTCAGACTCCATGTCCATAGTCTTTGCTTGTACATGACAGAAGCTCTCTGGAAGAAGGTACTCAACTGTATCCTCCACAAAGAGTCGTTAGGCATTCCTAAGCCATTCTTACTTCACATTTGAGTCATCTGGGTTTGTCCTGCCCAGCCATGTAACTCAGCTCACTGCTGAATTGGCAGCTCAGCAGCTTCTTCACCTGATGAGATAATTATAAGTCGAGCACTGGTCTTCAGCCCAACATATAACTCTTACTTCTTTGCTCAAGAATACTGGACTAAGAAAAAATATGTGGAGACAAAAAAAATAAAAAATAAAAACAAAAGTCAGGGACACTTTAAATTATTACTCTAATTCACTTAAAGAGTTAATAGAACAGGTTTTGTATCAACATACTTTTTTGAATAATAATAAGTATGAAACTCCAATGCCTGACATTATTGAAGGACTGTAATCCTCAGCGATTTACCAGGAAATCAAAGTTTTTATGAGTGACAGAGTAAAAAGGTGAGGCAAATTCACAGGAGGCCTATGAATTCAGAGGCAATTAAGATGTATGGCCCAAGATGTTATACCATGTACACTAATGAGCATCCTCATATTTTAACATGGTGTTTGTTATGGACAATCCAGTGCAGAAGCTCAATAAGAATCATCATTTGGATGCAGATGTGGCAGGTTGTTCCTCCGACTAGTGTCTCTGCAGGCATACCTGTCATTCCCACATGAAGTGTCTCAGTAGGACTACAGCAATATTTGGCTCAAAGTGGGAGTTCTGGTATTCTTGTTCTAAGGAATGTTCTCTAATTCTTCAAATAAACCATACTGGGGGTGATATTTTGGACTATGCTTTGTATGCCCCCCTCTTTTAAGATCAGTTTACTAAGGGTGGTCTTACCAGGAACACAACGTTCTATGCAACATAGCTTTAAGGATCTTAGGGATATGTGAATTCCTTCATCATCACAGAGTCACACTTCCAGGAAGGGCACAAGACATTTTTACCATTTCATATTATTCATGTTATTAAGAGATGGATGTGTAGGGTGAGAAAAACAAGACCAGGGGGCCTTAGAAGGTTCACAGGTTCATAGAAGGTTACTCGGCTAATGGCCCTAGAGAATCTTACAAGCCTGGCCATATTTATCCTGAGTCACCCTAATTGTCGGTGGTTAGGGGAATGAAGTTTGCAGAGGTAAGGGTTGATGGTAGTTAATACAAACTTCATCTGTCCAAGAAGGACATGGACTACACACACATCACCTAATCACTGGGCATTTACTAGTGAATGTCACCCCAAGATCTGGCTCAAGGTGGGAGTTCTGGTATTCTTGTTCTAGGGGTTGTTCTCTAATTCTTCAAATAAACCATTGTGGGGATGATATTTTGGACTGTGCTTTGTTTGACCCCCTTTTTAAGATCAGTTTGCTAAGGATGGTCTTAATATATTATCTATACTTGCAAGCAACCAAAAAAATTGCCAGCTTAAAAAATGTTACAGATTTATAATAAGAAATTGGTTAATGATATGTATAGTTTTAAAATCAATGCAAGTGATGCCTGTGGAATAAAATGGTTATTGTCTTTATTTGTTTGAACTGTTACAGTGCAAATTGTGTAATACTTGCATGCATGAAAAAAATATTTTGTTATTATAACAACTAGATGTAAGGAATTACAACAAAATATATCATGTCTGCACTGGAGATAACAGATTGTTGTTGTTGTCTCTTTCGGCTTTTCCCGGTTAGGGGTTGCCACAGCGGAACTCTGGTCCGCTAATGATTGGTAGTTGATTTTTACGTGCCGAGTTACCAGCCCTGATGCACAACCTTTAATGAAGGTACGCCCATTCATGCATGTCTCCACACAGAAGATGCTCTAGCTGAGAATCGAACCGGACAGCGTCTTACTGTGAGGCGACAATGCTACCGCAGCACCACCACCGCGGGTTTACTGGAGATATGGGATTTAAATTAAGGCAGTTAATCTGCATGTCAAATGGAAACCAGATATATTTATTTAGCACTCAGTAAATAGTATTTCCAAGTTCAGGATTGCTGATGTTTTACATGTCAGTGATTACCAGGCACCTAAGGATAAGTCTCTGAACTTATTTATGGAGTATAGGAAACAGACTGATAATAAGAAGGAATGAAAAGCTTTACCTGTAGATAGTGAAGAGAGCTTTAAGAGGAGTCCCAGACATTGACACTACCATGCTTTCATTCACCTGGATTTAATAAGGCTAGACATGCAACTCTGAAATGTATGTCATCATGGGACATTCCTCATTCTGAGTCTTAAAAACTGCATGTTCCATACTATTCCACAATAAAAGGGTCTGTTACACATTCATTGTTAAGATTTTTTAAACAAATATCTATGGTAAATATCTCTGAATCATATATACTTTTTGTAAGCATGAATTAACAGTGTTTAACCATACCGTGAGTTTCTTAGTTAAAGCGGTTAGTGAAGTGTTCCATATTTTGGCCATTTGTTCCACATTATGAGAAACAGTATGCTTCATTTTGGCTGCAGATGGTTGAGAGTTATGGTTAGCCAGGCATGTACGAGATGGTAGGATAAATGCAGCCTTTTCTTTTTTCATCTTCTGAAGGAGCAGCGTTATTTCAATGCCAACAAGATTTGGAAGCATTACTTCTGAGGGATATTGTAACTGCTTACAGCTGTGATTTGAGTATGTCATAGGTTCATAGAGAATAGGTTCATAGATTAGTACTAAGCTAACTGCCCTTGCGAGCCATTTTAAGCCTAGCCAATTATCCCTTGTGAGATTCAAACCCCGCACCTTGTGTTTGTAAGGCAAACACCTTAAGCATTAGGCCACCCGTCTGCTCAACAGGAGCAAATAGGGATCTGTTGCTTAACCTGCTCCACCACTTAAGGTATCCATCTGTCTTGTACAACAAAAGCGTTAAGGGGGTGGGGGTGGAGCAGCCTGAGTAAGTTGGATAACATGCTAAGCAAGTAAGCACATGGGGGGGGGGGGCTTCAGAATTCCTAATAAACCACAGGCATACTCAGGCCATGAATGTTTGCTTAAGAAGTGATACCATCAATCAGGTCTCTGCTGTCCTTTGAAACCAAGAACCTAAAAAAAGTAAGATTAGGGTACATGGAAACAGCAAATAATTAAGATACAATGTTGAAAATGTCAGCCCTTTATGCAATCATCTTTCTTGGAATAGCAGAATCAACAAATGTTAAGTAACTTGCTTGTATTTTCACTGCAACCTCTTGCTTAGCCTTGGGCCATATATAAGCTCTTGTCTTACTGAATTATTAAAAAATCATTTCCTTTTCTAAACAGTATTGCATCTTCTACAGCCCAGAGATATGGGAGTGACAGTTCTGCCTGGTGTAATGGCTGCGTGCGACTCTGACAGCGAAACTTCTGGTCATCAGAACTAGATAGGGAGAATTTATTCATTTTGCTGAAAATGTGTGGCTGTGTGTCTCTGTGTATACAGAATATAACTATTTCAGTACAGCTACAGTGCAAATCAGAATAACTCCCAGGCTTCTACCATGCACACAGTACTCGTGTGTGTTGAGTTATTGCAAGGACTGAATGGTGGACTATGGTATACCTGCCATAAAAGTCAGGATTAATAAATGCAGAGCAAAAAACAGAAAAGTATACCAAATGCTTGCAGGTAGATGCAGTGAGAATATAGTTCCAAAATGATTATCAGTTAAGGTACTTCTGTAAAACTACGTCAGAAATAGTGACTTTTTAAGATAATTTGTAGTCAGACTTCCTCTTTGACAGCTAGTTTAATAAATGTCAGCATTCTCTGTCAACTGTGGTGAGTATTTTAGGTAGACTGTTTAGTATTACTACTCGGAACTGCTGCCCACAGGAAACTTCTTGTGCTTTTATGTGACTTCTCAGATGCTGCTACTCCAGGCCTTAGTCAGCTTGAGAACTGCATTAGTCATGTATTGTGCCTAGTCATGTCACCTGTATAAGCTGTAGCAGAGATATTACTGTAATTTCTGTGTAACAGCAAAGTGCAGAGGGGGTGACTAACCTTCCATGCCAAATAAGGAACTTTGAAACAAGCTTCTGTCCCTGTATTCATGAGAACTAAGACGACCTTATTTTTTTCAGAGATGTTTTGCCATGTTGTCTGCACTTACCAACAGTAGTTCTGGAGCTATCAAAACGAGAAGACCTGGAAAGGGTTTCTGAGCTTGGTATACGTGAGTAGTGCTTCTTCATTTTATATTTTCCACATATGTGAATATCAGCTGTTCATTAACTTTGCTGTAGTGTATTTGGCATATTACGTTTACAAAGAGCTCTTTGATGGTTTGTATGGCGTTTTTGACATTCTAAGGCTATGCTATGTTGTTTCTCCTGTGACACCACTAATCAGCTGTCCTTTGCTTAAATGGCTTCATAACATATGAAGCAGATTCCATCCTCCCCACCAAACATAGAAACATAAAACACAGATCTGTGAGTAATGTTACAATTAATAAGACTTCATTTGTTGTTTTTTTTTTCTTTTTCTGTGATGGCAGAGCAGTGATTATCCTAGCTTTTCATTCCTGATCCTGAACCCGGTATAAAGGGAATATGAGCAGGAATATTAAATATCTATTCTTAAACTAAAAGGAACTACATAATAGCTCTAATTCTCCTTGCTGAAGTTCAGGGATTATGATTATTTTTCTTTACTTTTGTATAAGCAAACCTAAAGAGGTTACAGGAGTGCATTTATATTAACATTTATTGTAGTACTCCAAGGAATCCAAAGTAGACATGCAAACTTCTTAAAAGTAGCAGTTTAAATTGTTAAAGCTGCATGAAATAGACTAGTTTTAATCTTGTGCATAGTGTTTGGTTTTCTGAATTTTAAGTTACAAAGAAAATGTAAAACCAGTGACCTTGTATACATTTCTCAGATCTAGAAACGTGGGTTGTACCAGTCTTTTACTGTTTGTTTCTTTTTTTCTCTTTAGAGCTACATGATTTCTTTACAAGTTTTGATCTGCGGTACATTCCTTGTCTCTGTACATTAAGTATTTAGAAATAAGTAAATATTAGTAATTTACAGAGTGGGATGTATTTGGGAATAATGCAGAGGAAGTCACAGTACAAAAGACAAAGGGCATGTCACCTGTGGAAAATGTAATGTTCCTTCACATCATCTATGCCAGAAGATATTACTACACTTAAAACAGGGCAATGTCAAAAAAGCAAAATGAGGTAGTTTTTGCCTTTAAATGAATCATTCCCCAAGCAAGGAATTTATAGAATTTGGATAATATATTCTAGTAATCACGGCAGAACTGTTTATTATTGTACTGCATTCCTTATCAAGCTTTAGGATCTACAAATGTTTATCGTATCAAAGTGTATATTTTCTTGGCACATATAACAGATTTCAATTGGACCTTTCTTAGCTGATTCACATGTACATATTTTCTGAACCACAGAAATGTATTTAAGCAGTTTGGGTCTATATTTGTCTAGATAATTCCCAGGTTTCCTTTGTGTGAAATAATATGCATGGGCTTAGTGGTATATACAATTTAACTTACCAAGCTAGATAGTGAAGGAAGTATTTAATAAGATCAATGAAACTTATCACATGCTGGCAAAATTCAGATGCATTTAAATGCTCCCTTTGGCATACAAGACACATGCAACAACTGGAATGCCCACAGAGATACATACTAAAAAGATACAAGGCCTAAACAACATGCCCTACATGGACCGACTCAAAGCCTTGTCACTACACTCAGTTACCTACAGATCGCTAAGATATGATCTGTGTCTACCATACAAGACATCCTCTGACCTATTATCGATGGATTTACTGCACATCAGCAAGTCAAATGGCATCAGAAATGCTTTGTCTAGGGGTCTAAACCTCTTCTGGAACAATATCAGAATGGATCACACTGATGTTGAACTAACATTAAAACTACTGAACATTATCTATTGCTCCCCTCATAAAGATATTTGTTGTTTGGCAGATGGGACAGAGGACTACAGCTGACAAGCACAGACATCATCTCTTTTCCACAGTCAAGCAATGCATGATGGGCCACATTTCTAGACAACTGGCCCTTTTCTAATTTAGACCACATTGTCTTGAATTGTTTTTATTCACAAAGTTGTTCATGGCAATGAACATACCCAAGAAAGGGCATGACAATTTAGTTTAATTTATAGATGAATAGTAGAAATTCTTAATGGTCGGCATCAAAACTTTTAACTACACTGTAGGTAAGGGCATTTGGTGCAGGTTATCATTCTGTTTCCCCATCCAGAAGGAGATAGCAGCTTATTTATGGAAGAATGCTTTGCTTTCTTTTTGGAAGAAAGTGCATCACCAAGATGATTGATTTTTCAGTGCAAAAGTGCCAAAGAATTCCTGGAGTTAGGATATTAATTTATCCTAGCTTATGCACTTGCCTGGAGTTAGGATATTAATTTATCCTAGCTATATTAATTTATCCTAGCTTATGCACTTGCCTGGAGTTAGGATATTAATTTATCCTAGCTTATGCAGTTGCTGCCCGGAGTTAGGATATTAATTTATCAAAACAGTGTAAGAAACAAGTAATCTCCATGGTATCCCCGAAGTCTCAAAACAACCCACTAAAGTGTAGTGGGTCTAAAAACAAAACAGTGTAAGAAACTTCTCTGTGTGGAAGATTTTCAGTCCATATATTTCTAGTTAATCACTGTATATTAATCAGATCAGACAATAGTAGTAGAAGTAGCGAATGTAAACTCGTCAAGTCAAAAAGTAATAATAGAAAATATATAATTCTACAGCATTACTAAGTATTCAAAAGTAATCCGAGCAAAGCAGGCAGTCTATTTCCAGTCGAAAATCCTTTATTAAGTACACAGACAAACGATCCAAGTAAAACAAAAATAGAGTAATAATTTCCTCACAAGCTTTCTAAATATATATATACTTTTTATCAGGCATGGGAGTGGTTTATTGTGCTGTAAAACAAAGTGTTATTGGTACACATGTTAAATTCACATCACTTCCCCCATCAGTGTGACATTCAAGCTGGTCCTGCCCTACCTAGTAGCTGTCATAATATATAGCCCTAATGTACTTTAATGGTACACCTTATTTAACCAAATTATTAAGTCTGTGATTTTATACAAGGCAATATACTACATGGCTGGAAATATATCAACCTTAGTTCATTTTGCGATCAGAAATTATATATAAATATATACATATACATTTTGCATGTAAATATTAATTTATCCTAGCTTATGCACTTGCGGCCTGGAGTTAGGATATTAATTTATCCTAGCTTATGCACTTGCTGGACTTCATGTAAGACTTTTTAATTCCATGGCTCATTTTGGGAGATACCTTTCAGAACTGTTGTTTCTACTGATGTGTCATCACTCTCTTTTGTGAAACTGCACTGTACTGTGCTTATGAGGATACAACAGTCTCAGCATTTCTATATATAAATACTGGGGCTGTGGAAAGTACAGCTCCCCACATCTGGGAAGGGGGGATGAATTGATGCATTTTTGCAGAATGCAGTTGAGGAAGGGATTATATCATCCAATACAACAAAACATCTCATGGTCAAAGACCCATGCAAACAAATACTATATTTATTACCAAAAATACATAAATCTTTGACTTCTCCACCAGGAAGACCGATTGTCTCTGGCCATGGTTCACTGACTGAACCTCTATCAGTGTTTCTTACACAACAACTGCAACCACTTTTAGTCCATGTTAGAGCCAGGATTAAAGACACAACGCAATTCTTGCAGATCATACAGGAGACACAAATCGAACCGGATTGGTTATTATGTACACTGGACATTAAATCCCTTTATACAAGTATTCCACATTGGGCAGGACTACAAGCCCTTCAGTTTTGGCTTGATAAAACAAATCTATACCCACCTGGCTTTAATACACTAATCATTTGCATGTCTGAACATGTTTTAAACAAAAACATCTTATATTTCCAAGGGGAATGCTACTGGCAACTTCAAGGAACCGCCATGGGAGCATTCTTCGCTCCCATTTATGCGGATTTGCTCATGGCCTACCTAGAAGAAAGCTTGATATATATAATACATCACACAATATTTACCTGGTGGAAATGGACATTTGGCGAAGATATTTGGACGATTGCTGGATGGTGTGGTGTGCAGATACTGAATATCTTCAGGAATTCATTGAATACCTCAACAGTAATGTTTGGGGTATTGAATTTACTGTAACTAGCAACCCAACACAAATTGAATTTCTGGATGTTACTGTTTATAGAAATATGGATAATACACTGTGTACTAAGATACATCGTAAATATCCAGAATACAACACATTACTACATGCATCTAGTATGCATCCACGCCACACTGTCCGCAATATCCTGAAATCTCAGTTTCTAAGGATGAAATGTATCAGTTCTTCGTTGGATGATTATGAGGATGCCAGTATGGACCTAACTAAATGATTTTTGGATAGGGGATATCATCCATTTGACATAATATCAGCCAAAACATGCTCGGACAGACAATCTAGAACACAGTTGCTGGAGTATAAGACTAATAAATCCAGGAAAGGGGACTGCACTTTGAGATTTGTAACCACCTATGGGAGAAATCATCAGGTCATTAGGAATATTATGGACAATAATTGGAATATTCTACTAGCCAATGATTACTTAAGGGAACAACTGGGTCACCATTGCCAATTTTCATATAGAAGAGGTAAAACATTGGGCTCAATTTTTTCTCACTATAAACATCATGATAGTGGTGGAGCCAAATATAAACAATTGACCATGAGTGGAAATGAACTTGTGGGAACCTCTCCATGTGGGCACTGTATGTCCTGTAATCAGGTTAATAAAACAAAACAGTTTAGCAGTGCTAACACCAGCAAAGTGTATGACTTAAAAATTTTTGGGAATTGCTCTAGCAGCTGGGTCATATATCTTGCTACATGTCAGTGCTCAGCCTTTTATGTGGGGAAAACATCACGCTCACTTAGGATTAGGATCGGTGAACACAGGAGTAATATAAGGAATAAAAAAACCACAAATGCATTGTATCAACACACACTTAAACATCCTACAGCCAGTTTTATGTTTACTGTCATCGACCGAATAGTGGGGGACAGAAGCCATCAACAAGGTTGGGAGAATACATTTACTTTTAAAGAAAAATATTGGATAATTCATCTTGGAGCCTTGTTTTCTCCAGGTCTTAATGACCATTTATGAAGTATAGCTCTTCTCTGTGTTGTTGTCCTATTGGAACACAACACACATGGCTCACAGATGTATATCATCATCCAAATATACTTTAATGAAATATTACTATATGTTGTTGTTAATTGTAAGTGGATGGAGTATGTGTATACCATATATATTCCTTATCATTATTGTGTAGTATTTTTAAATGTAATATTATTATATCAAGTAGATCAGTTATCTTTGATATAATGTTGATGTCAACATGGTCACAGACTTAGATACATTCATTTTTATCATTTTTGCCCCATGTCCTTGGTGTAATTACACATTGTGTATATTATATTACATCATTGTTATTGTTTACACTTTATTTTCTACATTTCATCTGTTGTTTTATTAACATATATTTTGATGTATGTATAAAGTGGAGATTTAGGAAGAAATTTTTATGTTAATGAGAACTGTAGTAACTGATATGATTGGTTGATCTGTTATGTACTATCATATAAAAGATTTTTTCGTGCAAGGTTGGCACAGTCATTTATATACTTGTTTCACTGAGGAAGGCTTCGTGCCGAAACCGGTTTGAATTTACTGTTGATTTGGACATTTTTATGTCCATTCCTTGATTTATTAATAAAGCGTTGGAACCATCTTGCTGGCCGTTTGTGTTTTTACAAGTTTGGTTGGCCGTGCAAGCTCTACGTGAGGGGTATGGTGTTCCTGATGAACTGAGGCTTGCCTATCTGCCCGTTTTATCTGCAGGACCATGTTTAGTTTTCTGAGTTTGAGATCATCCTTCACCTTCCTGCTTACATTATCTTTCTCCACCATTCTTTGATTAAAATTAACCAATTAATTAATCAACAATGAAGGCTTCATATTTCCAGAACAGATTATTTTCCTTTTTTTAAGTGAAAGGATCTTCACATATTGTATTTTTATCCAAAAGTCATACACTATCCATTAACCAGTGTTTGCAACAATAGTACACTATTTCTACCTGACTGTCCCCATTTATCAAAATAGCTACTCTTCAGCATTTCTCTGTTCCAATACAAGTTATCCTGCTCACATTTTTGGATTTTAGCCTTTTTTGTATTCAGTAAAGTTAGTGTCTTGTAAAAGTATGAGATCTGCTTCTTGGTTTTTCAAGTATACTATTATATTTCCACAACTGAGTTGTAAGCCCTAAATACGAGGTGCCAAGTAACCCTATACCCAAGATAATGAACCAGACTGGGGGTGCTAAGATCAATTGATTTTCTCTATATCATTTTATTTTAAAATAAAACAGAAAACACTTACACACAGTTATATTTTAGTATAGTTAATGAACTAGTGACATATATACCCAAAATATATAACACAATGAATGAAACTTCCAATCAGAAGTGAAATATCTTGCTACTTACTAGCATGGGTCTTGCTTCCCTCACATATAGTACAATAAGATCACAAAGAGAGAATGCAAAACAGAAGATTAGCAAAGTAGAAGTTAAAAAAATAGAAGCTGAAATCATGGAATACTTGCAAAGTAAAGGATTCAGTGTCAAAAGTCTAACACAGGTTATATCACAGCATGATGGAACAATAAGTCCCCAAGGTAAGGAGCAACAGGAGGAACAGCAGACATCTGAAGAAGAAATATGGACATGGGAAAGAAAAAGAGATTTAATATGGTGTAATATTTATGCAAAGGAGAAAGCAAAACTAATTAATAAAACAGAACAGCACCAAAGATATTTGAAGAGAAACAGGGAAAGGCATCTGGTCATGGAAAATTTTACAAAAAAAATAAAATAAAAAAAATAAGAAAACAGAGGAAAAGTAGAAAAGAAGATTCGAAGCCAGCAACACAAAACGAGATCCCAGAACACAGCTCCTCAAAGTGAAAAGTTTATTCAATGGGAAATGAAACCACCATTAACGCCTTTAAAATCATAAACCAAACAGCGTTTTCGTCAAATTAATTGACTTCATCAGATGACCAGTACATTTGAAACTCATCTTTTTATAATAACATCTATTAACTCATTTAATGAATTAATCAATTAAAAACAAATTCTTTTTCTTGACTGTCCAATAAAAACATGTTACAAAGAGTTAAAATGTAGGATGAAATGACATAAAAAAACACTATTAAAAAATGCTTTAAAAATGCGTGTTATACTTGAAATTCAGGAGTTTTTATACAAATGGAATATTTATTTCATCTATCTTGCTATTTACCAAGAATTGATTATTAGGTATCTAATTAGAAACCTGATAAGGGTGGAGGTATCATTATGGATAACATGTTGTATGATAGTAAGAATATTCCCTGTTATGGGAAGAGGATAGATATGTATCTGCATCTCTAAATGAGATTAATATTTCCTACAATAAGATTGATTTGGATCTTTTCAATATGTTGCAGGAAGAATTAATAGATCATAAAAGTTATCATTTTTTAAAAGTTGATAAACCTAGGATACCCACGATCTTTGGGATCCCAAAAATACATAAAAATAAGGAGGATCCCCCACTCCGCCCTATAGTATCAGCTGAAGGTTCCAAGACGCAAACATTAGCTAAATATGTTGATTCCAAATTAAAACCCATATGGATCAATAAAACCAGTATACTAAAGGATTCATGGGACCTATTAAAATGTCTCAATAAATGTAAGTGGCAGGATAATATTTTATTCATCACAATTGACGTTGTAGATTTATTTTCCTCCATCCCTCATTTGGAAGGCAAAGAAATGTTAGAGGAAATTGTATTTGAATATGAGAATATGACACACAAAGATAAATTAGCAAGTCTATGGCTTATCGACCTTGTTCTAAAATATAATTACATCTATTTCAAAGGTGAGTTTTTCCAACAGATCAAAGGTGTTGCTATGGGGGCAGCCTGTGCCCCCTCCTATGCAAACCTTGTATTAGCAAAATGGGAGGAACAATACATTATAAATTCCGAATACAAATCATCCTGGATTCTCTACAAAACATTCCTGGATGATATTATAATTTTTTGGACAGCAGGGTTAGATAAATTAGATGAATTTATAAAATATATAAACAACACTACCTGTTTTTTAAAATTTACCCACAAAATATCTGAAAACATAATGACATACTTGGATTTGGAAATGTATAAAGTGGGTAGTAAATTTGAAACCAAAATATACAGGAAGGACACCTTCTGCAATTCCTATCTGCACTATCAAAGTGCTCATCCTAAACACTGTAAAAAAAAACATTGTTAAAGGACAGTTTGTCCGAGGGAGTAGGATGACTAGTTCAGATATGGACTTTAAGAACGAATGTGATTTATTAGAAAACATGTTCAAAGATAGAGGCTATCCTGTGTCATTTATTAGAGGAATCCGGAAAGAAGTGGAGAAAGGGCGAAAAGATAGATTTGCCCCACTATATTGCAGTACAGGTATAGATGA
Source organism: Protopterus annectens (assembly GCF_019279795.1). Lineage (NCBI taxonomy): Eukaryota > Metazoa > Chordata > Ceratodontiformes > Protopteridae > Protopterus > Protopterus annectens. Next base: position 49,072,421 of record NC_056725.1, read on the forward strand.
AATAAGGGATGAAAGTGAAGGTGGTAAAGACTCAAATTATGAGAAACCCAGAAAGGGTGAGGATTTCACTCGGGCCTTGATCCTTGAATATAATGGGTTGAACAATGAAGTTAGAAAAATATTTTTTAGAGAATGGAATAGATTTACATGCTTAACAGGTATAGAAGGCATGGACAATTTTCCTAAAAAGGTTATATACAAGAATTCCCGAAGTTTAGGTAATATTCTAGAAACTAAGTGTGGTAATAGGAAAAGCAATAATAAAATTAAAACAGGTACATATAAATGTGAACGTTGCAGACAGTGTTGTCATGTTTTAAACAAGGAAGGACTCTTCCTAGTGAGTAGGAATAAATGGATATATAGTCCTGATTATTTCAACTGTGAGTCCACAGGTATAATATATTTAGTGGTTTGTGAAAATTGTAACTCCTTCTATATAGGGAAGACGGAGAGAGCTCTCCAAAGAAGGATTTACGAACATATGTACGATATATTGAAGGGTAAAGAAAGCAATGCACTTTATAAACACAGCAAAACATGTAGGGAATATAAATACAAATTTTTAATAATTGAACAAGTTAAAAAAGACATCAGGGGTGGCCCTTGGGAAGACAGAGTGGAATATAGAGAGTTGTGGTGGCAGTTGACCTTGAATTCAGACAAATTTCCAGGGTTAAATGATAAAATTTCTATACTGCCACTACTTAGATTAAGAGCAGCTAAATTATAGGAAAAGGATGTAATAATGGTATTCCACCACCAGATGTCACTAAATGCACATTTTATATATATTTCTTCATGGATACTTACTATATGCATTTCCCCCTTTTAAGACTGAATTTAGTTCAGGTCCTATATACATTAATTTTTAATATTGTCATATATACTAGATTTTTAAACATGATTTATAATAATCAGTTTTTATAGTTCATAAATGTACAGATTAAATATTAATTTATTCAAGAAAAGATACCTAATAATCAATTCTTGGTAAATAGCAAGATAGATGAAATAAATATTCCATTTGTGTAAAAACTCCTGAATTTCAAGTATAACACGCATTTTTTAAAGCATTTTTTAATAGTGTTTTTTTATGTCATTTCATCCTACCTTTTAACTTTTTGTAACATGTTTTTATTGGACAGTCAAGAAAAAGAATTTGTTTTTAATTGATTAATTGATTAAATGAGTTAATAGATGTTATTATAAAAAGATGAGTTTCAAATGTACTGGTCATCTGATGAAGTCGATTAATTTGACGAAAACACTGTTTGGTTTATGATTTTGAAGGCGTTAATGGTGGTTTCATTTCCCATTGAATAAACTTTTCACTTTGAGGAGCTGTGTTCTGGGATCTCGTTTTGTGTTGCTGGCTTCGAGTTACTGTGGTTTTTGGCGTTTTGGCGTTATTTGGATTAATAGAAAAGAAAATTAATAATGAGAAGTTAAATAGAAACTGACATTATGGATTACCTGCAAAGAGAAAGATTTAGTGTAGAAAATCTATCTCTGATAACATCACGGCAGGACAGAGCAATGGATCCCCAAATTAAGGAGAAACCAGAGGAGCAGGAAACATATAATCAGTTGCTATATGAAGATACTTTGCAGCCTTTCACAGGAAACCAGTACAAAAGTACAATTGGAGTTGGACAGTAGGAGAAGGAAAAGGAAATGGTGGCAACTCTGATGTAGTCAGTGTTGAGGAGTGATAGGCCAGTGAGTTCACATATGAAAGAGCAACAGATGACACAGAATGAAACTGAAGAGAATGTGGCACAGAAAGATGCTCTGGATCTTTCTATAGAATGCCCACAGGAGATAGGTTCATAGGTTCATAGGTTCATACTAGGCTATCTGCCCAAGGGCATTTATAAGCCTAGCCAGAGTTTTGTGGCTTTCGCCACCCCTTTAGTTTGGAGGATACTATGCCCATTATTTTGCTGTGCCTCTGTCAAGCAGTGACACTGAGATAATCCCTGGGGTATATCTGCGATCTCCCATCCATTGGTCAAGATTTCTCTTGAACAAAGCCAGCTCTGCCTCACATGTACCGGGATTTTGTTCCACAGCATAGGGAGTCTCTGGGTGATGAATCTGTCCCTCCAGCATGTCCTATTAATAACCGTGTCAAGGTTTAAGTCTCCCGCCCTTGTAGTTCTGAGGGATCTAGATTTTTTGAGGTGAAGCATGTTCATCAATTCTGGGTTGGACATGGCCTTGTATGTCAGGCACAGGTCACCTCTGAGCAGACGGTAAGCGACTGAGTAGAGCTGAAGTTCCTTCAGTCGGGCAGTATAGGACATATATTTGAGACCCTTTATCCTTTTGGTGAGGAACTTTTGGGGCCTTTCCAGTTGCTGCAGGTGTCATGTCAGATACATTCCGAATGGGGCATTGTACTCAATAATTGGCCTGATGAGTGATGAGTACAGGGGGACGATGACTTCCCCTTGATCTAGATGTGAATCCCTTCATGATCAGGTGGGCAATGTAGAAGGTCTTCCTAACTACTTTGGCAACGTGAGTATCAAATGAAAGGTTACTGTCAACCTGGGTACCCAGATCCCTGATAACCTCTTCTGTGCTTAGTGGGTTGCCGCCTATATGGTAGCTAGGGGTAACCTTGTTTTTCCCGAAGGGTATGACTATGCATTTTTTGGCGTTTAACTTTAGGCCATGGTTCTGGCACCAGTTTTCCGTTTCTATAAGACCCTTCTGAATGATATCTGTGTCAGATGTGTTCTCAACTATGGTGCCCAATTTGCAGTCATCTGCAAATTTTGTCAGCCACAATCCTCCTGTGTTTGCTTGTACTTCTGAAAAGTAGATGCCGAACAGGAGAGGGCCCAGGACTGAGCCCTGTGGGACACCACTTGTGACAGGCTTTGAGTCTGACATGGCGCCAGCAACTCTGACCCTGTGGGTTCTGTTACTTAGCCAATTTGCAACCCATCTTGTGACGTATGGGTTTACATTTAAGCTGATGAGTTTTTCAATGATACCTGAGTGGGGTATTGTGTCGAAAGCCTTTGCCAGGTCGAGGTAGGCTGTGTGGACTGCCTTTCCCTCATCAATGGCCTTGGTGACTGTTTCGAAAAAGTCCACCAGGTTTAAAAGGCATGATCTGCCCTTGACAAAGCCAAACTGGGTCGGATCCAAAGTCTGCAAGTCTCCTATGTCTTTATTTATGAGTTCCATTATGATTCTCTCCATAGCTTTGCAGATCAAGCTTGTCAAGCTGATGGGACGGTAATTTCCCAGGTCGGTGGAGGCACCTTCTTTGTGAAGTGGGACCACAGTTGCCGTACGCCACTCCTTAGGCACGTATCCTGAGGTGAGGCTAAGATTAAACAGCTGCCCTAACTGCGGGTTTAATTCCTCATTGAGTTCGTGGAGCACACATCGGGGACACCATCTGGTCCCATGGATGCTGTGATTTTTGCCTTGGAGAGAGCAGTTCTCACCTGAGCGTTAGAGATGTTTGGGGGGCTATAATTCTCTGGTATAGATATCTCACCTTTTCGCGGGCGGGAGAGTTTGCACTGAACCTGTCAGCCAGTATGTTGGCAATGTCTGTAGGTTCAGTAATTTTTACTTCATTTTGAACTAATTCTGAGCATATCTGGGAGTTTCCTCCCAGGTTTCTAACATAGCTAAAGAAGGCCTTATGATTGTCCTTTGAGTCCTTAGCGACTTTTCTCTCAAAATTTGCCTTGGATGATTTTATGAGAGATCTTAGTTTTTTACTTATAATGATCAAGGGTGTTTTCCTTTTAAGGATTTTGCTCTATCTTGTAGTAGCTTCCTCCTTTTGTTGTAGAGCTTGTTTATGGCTGGGGTCCACCAAACTGGATGCTTGCCTTTGGTACAAAGAGTCTTTGTTTTGTTTGGGATTGCCTGATCCATGCAGTCCTGTAGGTGCTGGTAGAAGGCATTTGTAAGTGATTCAGCGGCTTGAGTAATGGTTTCCGCAGTCTCGGGGGCCTTAAAAGAGACCACACTAGCCTTTAGAAGTGTGAAGTTGGCTTTTGAGAAGTTCTTCACTGTGGTCTTTTTTATCTCAGGTGGGGGCGGGATGTGGACTTCCAGTGAGATAAGTTTATGGTCTGATCTCACCAGTGAAGGGTATACTTCCGGTGTTGAACATTGTGACCCTATGTTCGTGATGATGAGATCTAGTATGTTATCTCCTCTTGTGGGGATGGTGACTAGTTGTTCCATGGCATTTGAGTTTATGAACTCTAGGAACCTTTGGGCTAGAGTGTTGGGGCTTGAGTAGTGATCCCAGTCTATATTCGGGTAGTTGAAATCACCTAGTATGATGGTGTTTGGAGATACATTTATCCCCTCCAGTGTTTTCAGGAAAGCTATGTGAGGTTCCTGAGATTGAGAGGGTGGCCTGTAACATGCTACAAATTGCAGAGCAGTCTTGCCTATGGTTAATTGCACCTGGATGGTCTCCGATGCATCGTGCATTGCCACCAACCTTGAGGTGTGGGTGTTCTTGATGAATATAGACACCCCCCCTCCTTTCTTGGTGTTGTCCGGATTTTGGGGACGGAACGCATGATATGAGGTAAAGCCTGATAGTGCCGGGGTGCTCTCGGGAGCCTTGAACCAGGTCTCAGTCACAGCACAGACATCGATGTTCTCCATACTGAGAAGGGCCTCGAGTGCGTGCATCTTGAGGTTTAGACTTCTGGCATTGAGCAGCATTACCCTTAGTTTTTTTTCCTTTTTTGTGTTCTAGGGTGGTAGGTTTAGAATTTGAGCCTTGCCTAAAAAAGGCACTATGGGGTGGCAAGAGCCTTTGCCAATATCCGGAAGCCCAGGGGTGACAGGTGCAAGCCGTCCCTTGCGAAGCAGCATGGCTTGTCCAGCATGTCATCCCAGGCAGACAGACATTGGATCCCCTTTGAATGACACCAGAGTTTAAGCCAATTATTAAAGCTGATCATCTTGTCTCTGTATTGTGGCATCATTCTTGGTGAAGGTAGGATACTGCTCAAGGTCAGGGTCATACCTGCCTGGGGCTACATAATCAGAGAGCTCCTCTATGTCTCTTTTCATGTAGTCCAAGGAGGTACGTCTCAGGTCGTTCACACCAGCGTGGACAATGACAGAGTCGTACTTGTACCTGCTGTTGAGAGACCTGAGTGCTTGCGTTATGTGGCGGATTCTAGCTACTAGCTTCTAGCTTCTAGGATTCTAGATGTAGAACAAAGAATGTGCCCTCTGTTTAGAAGAAAATGTTCTAGGAGAAAAGTTGCTTGTTTTAATAGAGATGGACAGACATATTAAGATCAATGAAAGAAACTGAATACAGAAAGTTAATAAAACCCAGAAAGTTAGAAGTTTGTTAAAACAAATGAATACAGTAATTAGGACTGTCCATAGAGATTCATGCGATATAACAGAAGTAAAATAGAAGTAAATTGGATATATTACTGTGCAGCTAAATTAATAACAGATGAATCTTACCACAAAAACACGGAGTAGTAAGGGGGAAAAGGGGAGAAATCAAATGCCATCATGGAAGTATCAAACAGAGAAAAGTATAAAGCAACTGGGACAAGATGTGTCACTGTTAGAATATAGAAGAGGGAACAGATCAACAAAAATGCTCCGAAAGATAGACATGATAAAAGCAATGCACAGTATCAGAACAGATCAGGATCTATTGTGTACCATCTCAAATAATAAACTAAAGCTATCAGCAGAAGCAGAAAACCTTAGAAGATATGCAGAAAAATATAAAGGAAAAGTACAAAATAAGCAACTTATTGATGACCTAGAAAAGCTTTACACAGAATTGAGAAACAAGGCAAAAGGAATTGAAACCACTAAAAAGAAGAAATATATACATTTTGGAGAAATATTTATTAAGATCTGTGGAACATAACAAAGATGCTAAATGGATAGAAAATTAAAAGAAAGAAGAAAGTCAAATGTACAGGATATGAAATGGGATGAAGTAACAGCTAGAGAGATTGAAATAAAGTTAATAAAAGCTCATAACTGGAAAACCTCAGGCCCAGATGCAGTACTTAACTTCTGGCTAAAATTATTAATATCTTTACATGAAGATTAAGCCACGAGTAAGAACTATTTATATTTGCACCCGGAACAGACATCAGTCAGTTTAACAACAAGAAAAACAATACTTCCAACTTAAGAGTGAACCTGCAAGCCATCCTAAAACTCTTTTGTCTTACCTTTAACCCATTAAGCTGCCTACTTAACAAATTAGGTCATGGCTACAATCTGGCTCCTAGAAAACAACAAAGTATAACGACTTATCTTTTTTTTGTAGATGATTTCACTGAAAGCACAACTGCAAGTTGTCAAAATATTTTCAGATGATAGAAGAATGTCATTTGGTCTTGATAAATGTGTAAAAGCAACCTTTAAAGCAGAAAAGTTGCAGCACCAAGAAAACATCAGTTTGGGACAGAAATATGATATAAAAGAACTTGAGCAAGAGGAAGTATATAAATATTTAGGAATTGATGAAGGATCAACAATAAAACATGAACAAATGCAAATAAAACTTAGAAAGGAATATTTTAGAAGATTTAAATTAATACTGAAAACAGCGCTGACAGCTAGGAACAAAGTCCAAGCTATAAACCAATTTACTCTTCCTGTCCTAACTTACAGTTTTGGAGCAACTGACTAGTCTGAAAAGGTGTTGGATAGGCTAGACAGGAAAACAAGAAGGACGATTCATGCTTATCAAATGATTTATAAAAATCAGTGCATACCAAGACTATATATTATCCATTCTGAAGGAGGTATCAGCCTCCTCGAAATTGATTACATGTATAGATCTGCAATCGTGGGACTGTATACATATTTGCTGACCTCACAAGACCTAAATGTAGTGAAAGTTTTGAAACATGAGGAGAATAAGTCTAAGTTGACTTACCTGCTTTGTTTAGCAGAAGCATATCATCATCAAGTGGGAATGGAAATCAAACCAGAAGTAGATAAAACTCAGGCAGCAACTGAATGTGCCAGAAAAGAAAGAATATAAAGTGAAGGATCAGATGAGAAGGCAAAAAATATAGAAAATGCGTAAATATTGTTGCAAGTATAGAAAATTCTTGGAACAACCTCATGTTGATCAGGATTGAACACAGGAATGGTTAAGGAGAGGTGAATTTAAAACAAAAGACAAAAGTTTAATATTGGCGGCCCAAGACAGTGACTACATACACATTGGTTTACAAAGTCCATTGAACATGTGGGAGAAAAAGATAAATGTAGATTTTGTAAAACAGTTGCACATCTTGTTGCTGGTTGTGATATGCTAATGGCAGATGGCCTGTGTACTGAAATGCATAATAATGTGGCAAGACTGTTGCATTGGGGATTGTGACTGAAGTATCTGAAAAATACTGAAAACATGAGAAAACCAGATGTAGTCCATGAAAAGAAGACTAAAGTAGCATTGATCATGGAAATTGCTACACCCAGTGACTATATTGTCTTGCATACAGAAATACACAAAGTCATAAAATACTAGCATTTGCAGGCAGAAAGGAGGCCAATATGGAAGAAAGATACCCAGACAGTTCCAATAGTAGTAGTAGTAGCAATGGGTCTTATAAAAAAGAATTTACAATTGTACTTGGAGATATTACCAATACATGTAACGCTGTACGAATTACAGGAAGAGTCATTACTGGGCACATTGTGGGTGCTGCGAAGAGCACTTCTGACTAACATCAAAGAGCGAAACAATACTAATTTCATGAACTTTAATCATACTTTGACTTAGGAATGAGATCCATTCCCGTCATGGTAATAGAAACACAAAAGACTTGGAGAAATTAAAAAGGATCATACCATGCCTTGGTTAAGCAACCAGTGGCCTGTTAGCATGTTAGGTAATGTGTGACATCAGTCATCAGCTGCTCAGAGGAACTGTTGTCAGTGCTTACCCCTCAATTTCCGTTTATTTGATTAGCGATTGCCATTGGGAGTAGATGACTCAATCTTTCACTGATAATCTCTAATAGATGGCTTGTTCAAAAAAAATGCTGGCATAGCACTAAAAGAATCACCAATTTGTACTGCATACAGTAATGATCTATGTAATGTTCTTTTTTTTTTATTATAAATGTGATTGAAGTAGAAGTTTTAAATAATATGCAGATAATGATGCTTCTGGTAAGACAAAATAGATCTATGCCAAGAACAGGAGGGACAAAGTCAGAATGTGGTTATTTTGAGAATGGGAAAGTCAGACTATGTATGAAAGCACTTTTAAAAATCATTCATATAAATAGACTGGGGGAAACAGTGTGTGTATGTGCAGGTGTGTATGTCTAAGGATATCAAGCTGAAATATGTTATTGTGGTAATTATTTCTTTCACTTTCTCACAAATCAAAAATCAAAGAGTAGATAGATTGTTACTCTTTGGGGGGGGGGTTAGAAAGTAAGGAGGCAGAGTATGAAATCAAAGGGGACTAATTTGATCACTGTTGAACTTTCATTGCTATGACTTAAAAGGCCATGGCAGTGCACATAGAAGAATTACATCATAGTGGTCTTTAATTCTTTCAGTTTGGTCACAGTCAGAAAGTGATAGAGGAGGCAGTTGTATGTGAAAACACAGATCAGTTACTTGTTCACTGTTAAGCTTTCACTGATTGCCTTATCAGGAAGGGACATTGCATTTACTTAAGAGCAACAAATGGAAAAAAATTGTAATGTGGCCATTCTTTCTTTCACTTTAATTACGGTCAAACATTACATCTTTAAATAGAAAGTAGTATTTATGGGAGTGAGGAGAAAGCTGTATGTGAAAGAAAAGATCAAGTTTTAAACACTCTTAAACATCCATAAGTATGGCTTATCAAGGTTTGGCAGCCAATATAACCAAGACCATGAAGTTAAAATACATTATTATAGTGATTATTTCTTTCACTCTAAAAAAGTAAATCATCAGAGGATGTACTTCGTCAGAAAATGGGTATATTTGTGGAGATATGGAGATAAGTTGTATATAATGGCGAAGGATAATAGATTTGCTTGACAGTCTGAAGCAGTAAATATGCTTGCCAGGATGGGGCAGAACATGTGGCTAAGAACAGCATGTGAGTGCCCATTCTTTTATTTTCTTTACGTCAAGCTTTAGACATCTGCACATTCCCAAAGTATCTATCTTTGGAGTAGTGAGGCAGGTTGTAAGTAAAGGGGAAACAACATTACGTTTAACTGACCATTGTTAATCAGTCATGAATATGTCTTGTTGTGGAGGGCCAGAGCATACAAACAGTAAGAGTAAGAAGTAAAAAGCTTTTCTGTGGCCATCATTTCTTCCTTTCTAATCACATTCAAACATCAGGTGAGTATAGTCAATGGTGTGACAAGAGCAATATGAATGTATGCTTGTGTGTGTGTGTGTGTGTGTGTGTGTGTGTGTGTGTGTGTGTGTGTGTGTGTGTGTGTGTGTGTGTGTGTATGTGCACGCGTGTGTATAGACAAATTTGTATGTGAAGAATGTTCATAGATCATATTTGTATACTATTTATATAGTTTCTTCATAAATAAATGGGTGTATCTCCTATCACAGTAGACATATTCTGCTAGGAGTATCTGTGTGAAAGGATCTGAAATTAATACAGGATTAGGATCACAATGCAGATACAGCCTGTGTTTTGCTTATCAACTTGTTACTTTAAAACTATAGTTTCATAGGGCTCCAACAGCTGATGACTTTGGAGTGTCTTCACATTCGCATATACATTTTCCTTTCTCTTACAGAGACAGAGGTGTAATAAATAAAATATTAAATATATTGTATTTTAGCAACATAAGGACTGAAACTAATATGTTTTTGTCCCTACAAGTGATGTTTTCAAATGTTTGAAATGCTTATACAATTAAAAAAGAAAGCAAAAGTGGGACTTTTGAACTGGAATTGAAAAGGCAACGTGGACCTGTTATACATAAAAGCACAAGCAAAGTAAAGATTATAATGGGAGATCTAAAAATGTTGCTAGAAACTATGAAAGTGTTTCAGATATATATATATATATATATATATATATATATATATATATATATATATATATATATATATATATATATATATATATATATATATATATATATATATATACTCAAACTTTTTGATGTTAATGTGGCTACTACCAGGTTAGGAGACTGAATTTGTACTTAAAACTTAGACTTACTGCTTTGTCTACCTGGTTGGACTAAAAAACACGGCTGACACGAATTGTAGATTTGAGCGCTTCAGTTCACAGCTTTATTGATGCTACATTGAACTTCTTCAGAAATCTACTCATACAGCATTCATAGTTAGTATATATAGTGCTAGGCTTGTTAGCCTTGGTCACATGGGGGTGTGTTTGAGGTTGAAGTTCTCGCATTGCTTTAAATTGAGACATGCTAACACCTTTAACACATTTAGCACATTTAACACTTTTAAACCTTTTAACACCTTTAACACCTTTAACATAGTGAGGTGGGAGGCCTCGCATTACTTCTATCTGTTCCATTTCAACACACATTTAATGTTAAGACTGCCATTCAGCCCTGGGGGGATGTCTGCCTTAGGTCGATCTGCCATTTCAGCTCCTGAACTTCCAGGTGGGTACTGGAGGTTTGTGTGAAAGAGTGGACTTGTTCAAGGACTAGGAATAGGAATCTTGGGGAATGGCAGGCGAGTGAGTGTCTGGCTAGGCGTTGGTGGGGTCTTGCCTGCGGATTGCCTGCATGTGTTCCTTCATTCTGTCACTCAGTCTTCTGGTAGTCATTCCTATGTAGAATGCTACGCAGTGGGAGCATTGCTCAGATATCCTACATTGCTGCTGTTGCAGTTGTAGTGGTGTTTGAACGAATGGGGGCGGTTCTGTTTGGGCTGCTTATATTGGACCTGGTTAGAATGTACCGCAGCAATTGCAGTGTTTGCAAGGCCACGTGCCTTGTGGGACTGTAGGGCTGCTGGTGTCCGCCTGACAACTTGGGCATTCGAAGAGTGTTTTTAAGGAGAGGGTCCTTGTGTAGCAGAAGAAAGGAGCAGGTCCCAGTGTTTTTTTGAGATCTGGGTTGCTCACTATGATATCCCAGTTGTTAGTGAGGGTTTCTCTGATGGCTGTGCTGTCGTTGCTGATGGGGATGGGAAACCGTGGGTGGGGGGGGTTGCTTTGGTTGGTGCAGCCTTCGAACCCATGGGTGAGAATGGGTTTGTGTCTGCTATGCCTGTGCAGAGCAACTTCCAGTGCCATTTTACTCACCAGGCCTTTGGGGTAGTTTCTGTCTGTGAACAGGTTTTGCAGCAACTTGGCCTGGGCTGCAAAGTCTTCGTCATCGCTGACTAGTCTACTGAGACGGACGAATTGTCCTTTGACTATGTTCTTTTTCATAAAGCCGGGGTGCTGGCTTTTGAAGTCGAGAAGATTGTTTCGGTGGGTGGGTTTTCTGTAGATGGTGGACGTAAACCGGTTGGAGGCAGTGTCTAGGGACAGGGTCACGTCCAGGAAGTTTACTCTGTTGCCTTGATCTGAAATGGTGAATTTTAGGAACCCGATGCTGTTTCTGATTTCTGTCACAAACATGTCGAGTTCTCTGGGGGTGCCTCTCCACATAAAAAAACAGGTCTATGTACCGCTTGTAGAGCGCTACTTTGGTGAACCCTTTGAGTTTGGTAAGGGAGTTAGCTTCCCATGAGCTCAATACCAAATTGGCGTATGCGGGAGCCATTTTGGCTCCCATTGCTACACCTTTGAGTTGTTGGTATATGTTGCCCTCGAATGTGAAGAAATTGTTTTCGAGTACCACTTTGCTCTACCCAAGCATCCCCCATGATTTTGGCACTGCCATGGTGCGAGAGTACCTGACCAAACATAGACAAGTCGACCCCCCCAGAGCAGACACTCTAATAACCCTGCTCAAAGTGGTACTCGAAAACAATTTCTTCACATTCGAGGGCAACATATACCAACAACTCAAAGGCGTAGCAATGGGAGCCAAAATGGCTCCATACCAATTTGGTATTGAGCTCATGGGAAGCTAACTCCCTTACCAAACTCAAATGGTACACCAAAGTAGCTCTGTACAAGCTTTTCAGACCTGTTATGGAAGGACCCATTACTGACAACAAATGGAAAAAAAATTGTAATGTGGCCAATCTTTCTTTCACTTTAATTACGGTCAAACATTACATCTTTAAATAGAAAGTAGTATTTATGGGGTGAGAAAGCTGTATGTGAAAGAAAAGATCAAGTTTTAAACACTCTTAAACATCCATAAGTATGGCTTATCAAGGTTTGGCAGCCAATATAACCAAGACCATGAAGTTAAAATACATTATTATAGTGATTATTTCTTTCACTCTAAAAAAGTAAATCATCAGAGGATGTACTTAGTCAGAAAATGGGTATATTTGTGGAGATATGGAGATAAGTTGTATATAATGGCGAAGGATAATAGATTTGCTTGACAGTCTGAAGCAGTAAATATGCTTGCCAGGATGGGGCAGAACATGTGGCTAAGAACAGCATGTGAGTGCCCGTTCTTTTATTTTCTTTACGTCAAGCTTTAGACATCTGCACAGTCCCAAAGTATCTATCTTTGGAGTAGTGAGGCAGGTTGTAAGTAAAGGGGAAACAACATTACGTTTAACTGACCATTGTTAATCAGTCATGAATATGTCTTGTTGTGGAGGGCCAGAGCATACAAACAGTAAGAGTAAGAAGTAAAAAGCTTTTCTGTGGTCATCATTTCTTCCATTCTAATCACATTCAAACATCAGGTGAGTATAGTCAATGGTGTGACAAGGGCAATATGAATGTATGCTTGCGTGTGTGTGTGTGTGTGTGTGTGTGTGTGTGTGTGTGTGTGTGTATGTGCACGCGTGTGTATAGACAAATTTGTATGTGAAGAATGTTCATAGATCATATTTGTATACTATTTATATAGTTTCTTCATAAATAAATGGGTGTATCTCCTATCACAGTAGACATATTCTGCTAGGAGTATCTGTGTGAAAGGATCTGAAATTAATGCATGTAGTATTTTAGGATCATAATGCAGATACAGCCTCTGTTTTGCTTATCAACTTGTTACTTTAAAACTATAGTTTCATAGGGCTCCAACAGCTGATGACTTTGGAGTGTCTTCACATTCACATATACATTTTCCTTTCTCTTACAGAGACAGAGGTGTAATAAATAAAATATTAAATATATTGTATTTTAGCAACATAAGGACTGAAACTAATATGTTTTTGTCCCTACAAGTGATGTTTTCAAATGTTTGAAATGCTTATACAATTAAAAAAGAAAGCAAAAGTGGGACTTTTGAACTGGAATTGAAAAGGCAACGTGGACCTGTTATACATAAAAGCACAAGCAAAGTAAAGATTATAATGGGAGATCTAAAAATGTTGCTAGAAACTGTGAAAGTGTTTCAGATATATATATATATATATATATATGTGTGTATATATATATATATATATATATATATATATATATATATATATATATATATATATATATACACACACACATATGTGGCAAGCTGGCAAAATGCATCATACTAATTTTCCATTGAGAACCACATGACTTTTCTTCAGTTGGGGAATGCATCACATGTCCAGAATATATCAGAGTCGAACTGTCATTACATCAAAAGTAATGATCATATATATTTCTTCAAAAACGATGACTTTTCATTACTGGAAACATGACATGATTTTTTTTTGTACTAATTGGGCCATGAGTTTTGGTCACATTCAGTGCTTAGCTGCATTTAATTGTTTTAAGTGTCAAATGACAGTCTTAAGTGTATTTTGTACAAGAGTATCAAAGTATAAGTTTCTGCTTATTTAATAGAAGCACTGGGGAACTGACCCTTTTACTTAAGCAGGCTATGTTATTTCACAGTAACATGCTTGCTTGTTGCATTAAATTTGGTTCTTTTGGGTTAAGGTGTTAGCTTCATGGACAAAAAGTACAGGGTCCTGAAAAAGGCCCCTGTGGTTTTGGCATACTACTAACTTATGAATGTAAAATAAATACAAAGTCACAGAAAATGATGCTGTTAACATTCCTCAAACCTATATATAAAAAAAAAAAAAAAAAAAAAAAATCACACACCACCTTATACAATTCAAATAATACAGGAAAGAATTGGATATCAAATCCACAACACCAGCATGAAAAGTAAATAACTGCCCATGAAGTCCACAAATGTGAGCAGCAAAGCTAAAAAATATATAGAAAGCAAAATTACATTATCTGTTAAAGCAAAACAACACAATAATTTTTAAACATTCCTTACCATGCCTTCCCCCCAAGCACATTTGGCCAGTGTCACAGCTAAACTGAGTACATTAACAAATTCTAAGAAAGTCAAACTGGATTTCTCCCCAGCTGTTAGCACTTACCTCATACATCCAGCATCCATTTTGTAACTATATCCTGCAGTGTACTCTCTATTAGCCATTTTTAACTTGAATGTCAGTTAAATATCTGATCAACCAATTCAAAAACAGATATCTCCTCCCTAAGCAGACAGCCTCAACCCTTAAAGATCTCAGTACCTAACCTAATCCCTAAAACTATAACATGAATGAAAAAAAGGACACCCTAATAGCGACTATTAAACTAAAATTATTGGTCTTTCCTTAGCACCCAGTTACTCTACTGAATGTATTAACCCCAAAGCAATAATATGTGAATGTGTTTTGTATTCATCAATCTCCGAGAAATAGCATGCTATATATTTTTTCCTATGGCGATGGTAATTTCAAAGCTAGAATATTGATGTTATGGGGATGTTGGTAACAAAAACTGCTGGATGAAGTAGTATGCATGTTTCCAAATGTGTGGTTGTTTTGCATTTGCATATTATGCCTTATAGATTGTTTGCATATGTATCATTTGCTCAAAGTTCTTTGTAGCCTTAAAAAAGACTATTTATGTGGTTAACACCTTTATTCCATGGGGGATCAAAAAACCTTTGATGTCCTTTAATTTGCTCTAGTATAGTCTTAAAAATCCTTTGTTTTGCCTTTTTAGCAATCTTTTTGAAGAATTTAAAAAGACTGTATGTGGTATCCACCCCTTCCCCTTGTCCTATGAGAGCACCTAGTCTTTGAAAATACCTTTTTTTATAATATTCCATTCTAAGACCGATGTATTTTACATGGATTTAATATATGGGTGGTAGGTGATCTTTTTATAGTCTTGTAAAATACTTTTGCTTTTCCAAGTGAGTTTTTTTTTAAATAGTCTTGTTTCATGTTAAAATAATCCTGTAAAACAAACTCTGTCCCATCTCCATGGTGTGGTTCCTTGACTCTTTTTCTAGAATGAACACACTTTTCACAGTTCTCTTTAGTTAGACAGCTTTATTGGTGTTGTTCTTGGTACAGATGAGTGCTACAGTCCTAATCGGAGTTTATAAGAGCTGTAGTTCACAAACAAGTTTTTTGTGCTTTGTGCTGTGTAAATCACCACCAAGCTATTAAAGTCAGAATCTTTCTGGCTGTGGTAGGTCTTTTTCATATTAGGATAATAGAACTCGTCTTTGTTATTTATGTAGGAACAAGCACTTGAAAGTCCTTTTCCTGTCATTGTATGTAGGCTGCTCAGCATTCTCCAGATAGCTGCTGATGTTTTTACCTTTCTTGTAGATGAATGAAGGTGCTGTGCCTCAGAGTTTGTGAAGTAGCTTACTATTGCCATGCTTTTCTTACGTTCCTTGATCTTGGGGTTATTGTATACATTCCTAAACATCCTTTCATCTCTTACGTTCCTCAGTTTTGGAGCTATTGTATACATTCCTAAACATCTTTTCAACTTAGCACTGGGGTTAAGGGAGTCTTGTGTCTCCTTTGCTTTTATCTCTCTGTTGCTGTTAAAGATGCTTTCAATGGTCAGGTCATTGTATCATCTTTTGATAAAGTCTCTTTGCAGCTCTCTGAAGGCATCCTTCTAGCCTCCTGGATGTTCTGGCCATTCTTGTACCTTATGATTTTATGATGTTTTGTTTTGTCAGGTAAGGGTACATGATTGTTGCATACAGGAGGAGATTTACTCTTGTTTCTTTTTGGAACACATCATTATTTTGGGTGTTCTTCCCGTGCAACATGCTTGTTGCTGAATGTTAAAAATTTAATTGAACTACTATGTAGTCCAAGAACTCCTTTTGCAGGCCCTCTATTTCTCCTCTTGTTATGAAATGTCATCGATTAGTCAAAAGTAATCTTTCATGTTGGCTTTGAAGTTAGACTTGTATATGAAGTCTTTCTTCCATTTCACGATGACTGGGTTTAATAAACTTGGGGCCAAGGCTGCCCCCATAGCTATTCCTCAGGGATGCTGGTAGAACTATTTATTGAATCTGAAAAAGTTGTTCCTTAATACAGAATCAAGGATGGTGGCAAGAAGTGGTATTTTCTCAGATAGAGACATTGTTTCTCTTTCCAGGGATTCCTTTATTATATGTACACAGTAGTCATGTGGCAATACTGTGTACATTGCTTCCATGTCATTTGTGACCCAAAAAGTTTCCTGGTTTCTGAGCTTCCTTAAGAAGTACATTGAGTCTTGAATAGAAAACCTCACATTGTGTGCCATCTCTTTAATGTGGTATGTGAAGTACATGGACAGTAAGTCTGTGATCAAACTCCCATCCTGTTACAACTGGCCTGTATGGGGGCCAAGATGTTCTTGTGGGGTTTTGATACAACAAAAAATGGTTTGTGTTTGATGGGGAATGGTGAGGAATTCAATAAAGCTCTACCAATTAATTCTTCTTTGTGTAATTTCTTTGAAAGCAGTGAGAATATTGTTGACTTTGACCTTAGCATAGAATTTGAGGTTCTCTGGCATCTTAGTGATTTTTCTGTTATAATATTTGGTGTCTGTCACTAGAATTGCCTCTCATTCTTATTTGCTTTCATGATTCTCCTGGTCTGGTCTTTGCTTAATGTCTTATGGGACTCCATCTCTTCTCTGTTGATGTTAAAGAATATCTTCCTGAAGAGTCCTGATGGAATCCTTCTGAAATCATTATCGCATTTCATCTCAAAAACACCGTGTGTGAGATGTACAGTGGGCAGAAATCATTAGGATCCTTCTTTCTCTTTTTTGTGGAGCTGTTTGGTGCTATTTCCTCATCAGTGTTATCCATTTTTTTTATCCTTAAAGAAGTTTACTTGCATACAATTTCAAGTAAATTATTGTGCTTTCAAGTTTGTTCCTGTCATGTGGAAATTCCATCTGGGTAAGCAGTTTCTTTGAGTAATTCCATAATTCATTTTAGTCTTTTTGCCACTGATGGCTTCCCCTTTTGCTTCTAGTTGTTGATGTTCCTCAATTATCTCTTTTGCTGCCAGTTTTTGTTCCTTGGGGATTGATGGATTCTGTGATGTGGGTTTGGAAGTCTCTGCGGCTGGTGGCATTGTTTCTCTTTGTCTGCTATGTCCAGGCCTTCTGAAGTGGCTGGTTTGTGAAAATCCATTTCTTCTTCAATCCTGCTGGATGTTCCTCCTGGTATATCATCTGGTTGTCTGGGTGACTCCTCATAACTGGGATGCCATCTGATTTTGTCCCTGTAGTTTCTAGAAGCCTGTGATGTTTATCTGAGATAGCACCCCCTCTGTATTTGAGCTGCTATTGGGTTGCTGCATGTTGGTTGAGGTGCCATGATCATTATCACTGGGTGGTTGTAGGTGTCTGGTGGTCAGGTTGCTTTAGTCATTCTTGCCTCTGTGTAGTTTTTGATCTTCTCTTATTTTGTTTTCTTGGGCCTCTGTCTTTACTTTGAGGTTTTAGAACACTTTGATTCCTTGTAAAACTGCCATAGTAGTGCCCTTGAGGTCCATTTTGTTCTGAGTTCTGTTTACTTCGAAACACTTAGTGTTTAAGCAAAACTTCCATTAGTTTAAGACTCACTTCTTCCAGTGTCTTGTATCATTCTTCTAAAAGTTCCTTCTTTGTTATTCCATATTTTTTTAGGCATAATCCTCTCAGGAAACGTTTGGCTTTAAGATTTGTAGTTAAATATATCTCAACCCATTGGAGGCCTTTCGGTTTTCTGAGTTGTTGGTCTTAAGGTTAGAAGATTGTTGTTGTAGGGTGGTGCTTTCTTTGTCTTCCTTGTGGTGTTCTTTTGCCTGTTGATAGTTTGGTGCTTTTAGAAGGTGGGTTAGGTTGTAATAGATTAACTGATTAGTTGGGTAATGTCCCATCTTTTGTGTTTAAAAGGAGTAATAATGTCGTTACTAGAGAAAAATACACTTGACGTGCACAGTCCCACAACTTGCCTTGAGGGGTGAAGTGCGGGGAATACTTGTAATGTAGATTTATTTTCAACAGAATACCACAACTATCTCAAATTACCACTGGGTTTTATCTTGTTCAGGGAAGCTTAGGTTTAATTGTGCCACCAGGGGTGTGATCTCTGTAGCAACCTTTGTGTATCCTTTGTTTTATGTAGGTAATACTGAAACGGCATTTTATACTAGGATTTACATGATTCAACCAATGCATTTAAGTATTCAAGGACTTGTCATAGTTTTAAAAAAAATGTATTTTTTGTTGGAAAAAGTTCCCATATCAGATAGGGATAGATGCTGACAAATAAATTAAAATCAAGGGAATTATATTGAAAATTATTGCAACAAGCAACCAGTCCCCCAGGTTTGAATGAATTTCTAGAAATTAACAATAGTCTATGAAATCTGCTGTTTTATAAATTGCATTTTAGATATATTTAAGGATTTTGCTACACTTAATTGTTTGGTACTTAATTTTTTTAGAAATATTGATTTAGTCGTTTGAGGGATACTTTAATATTTTATGACATGATTGGATTACCTTGAAAATGTGCTGCATATTGTTTGCTATAAATGGGAACCAGTGGAACTGTAAGTTCTGATTAAATTCCTTAATGCATGAACAAAGAGCTTAACTAGTATGTACTGTAATTATTAATTACTTATTCCCTGGATCGTCTATCTGTTTCAGTGGCATTTTTTAGCTTATTTTAATTTTGCTTTTAGAAGATGTTTTATCACAGAGTCATCTTCTCTCATGGTCTCCATTATGAAGGGGAAATCTTCAGAGTTATTCTTGACTCAGCTGTGTTTTTCTATGGGGGAGTACTAATTATGTGGGTGAAATAAGAGACAAACTGTGAGTCTCCTTTTGGTACAGCATTCTCTCTAAAACCAGCCTGTCTAGTGTCATGTTGGGCCCTAGTATCAAGTCAAATATACAAACAGATAAAGAATGTGGCATGAGGCTCATGTGGGTCCCCTAAATTAAATCTGTCTAGTCTGTACAGAGGCTGAGGGTAGAGGTTTGAGTGGTTACCCTCCTTATTCCATAGGGAACTTGGCATTTTTCTACTGGCCTTTAATTTGAGATTTCTAAACAAATATCGACTATATCTAACTATGTTTTAAAATTATTTATGTATCCCCGATACCTTCTACAACCATTTTTATTTCAACTCGTGTATCTTTATCATGTCTATTTTTATTATACAATAATCTATCACATTCTTTTCCATAATTTCTAGACTGCTAAAATAATATTCTGCCTCATTGCTCAATTTCACATTTTTCTCTTATTTTGCATATATGATATCCATTGTTATTTTTAAATTCCTATCATTTATATTCTTTTTTACAATATCTCCAAAATGTTGATTCTTTTACATTCTAAAAAACAATGTTTTGGTGTTTCTTTGTCAATACATGCATCACATTTTCTTTCTTCCAGTAAGTTACTGTTCATATTACTTTAGGTGTTCTCTTATTCAACAATATTCTCCATAGGAAATCCCCTGCTTTATACTTTTTTTAAACTTTTTCTTTTGTTCTTTATAGCATTTCTTACATATTATTCCAAGGATACACCACATAATGTTTCTGCATATTATTGGGATACTCTATCTGTTTTCATCAGTCTTATTAATTTTACCTTCTTTAATCTTATTGTCATTCTGTTCCTTCCATCTTGTATTGCTTATCACTTAAAAGATTTAGTAACACTGATTAAGGATTTCTTGGATGAGCAGAGTGTGGAGACTAGACCCGGAGGGAATTGTTTAGTGTGAGGCAGTTCTCCAGTTAGTATGTAAGTTTGTGAGCTGTCAGCAATTGATTGTAGGTTTGATTGTTAGGTGTTTCTAACATCTCTTTCTCCATTTTAGCTGTAAACATGCATACCATCATTAAATATGCTAGGCTTTCCTAATATGCAGGTATTTAATATATACTTTTTTTGTTAAATGATAAGAGTAAAATATTTTCACCAAGATAACATTTTATTTATTCCAACATTTACATGGTCTTGCATTTCATATTCTTCAGATTTCCCTCCTAATACACTTATTTCATTGCTGGTATAATATACTGGACTTCTTTTCTTAGTGTCACCAAATACTTTACTTTTTGCCTTATTTAACTGTAACCTAGCTTTATTTTATAACTTCTCCACTTGTACCACAACTTCACTTATTCATCTTATTTTTAACCACAATCACTACATAATCTGCCAGTCACAGACAAATCAGTATTATAATTCCTTTTCTTATCTCCCGTTCTGCTTCTTTTGTTTTACACATACATGTTTGAATTATTGCATTCAATACCAGTATAATCAGATACATACTTAAGACATCCTTCTTTAACTCCTCTCTTTTTTTTCTTTTCTCCAATCCATCCATCCATCTATTTGCCATAATGTTTACTTGTGACATTTCATAGCTTATTTTTATAATATTTAAAAATGTTCTCCTATCCCATATGTCTCTAGAATATTCCATATTGTTAAATGACTAACCCTGTCAAATGGCTTTGACACATCATGTCACTAGTATTACTTCCCTATTTTTTTTTTCATAATCATATATATTACCACTTTAACTATTATTAACATTCTCTTCTCTTTTTCTCCATTTGACTCTAAAAACCCTTTCGCTTACAGGTTCATCCAAAACATTGTGCATTATTTTTGTGTTATTTTCATGATTTTTAAAATCCGTATTTCCCAGCATTATTGGTCACCATTTTTATAGCTTTTCTTTCATATTTTTTTCCATATAAACTTAATTACTCTGCCAAAATTCCAGTAATCTATTATTCCCATCTCTACACATTAATTTAATATTTTGCATACTATTCATTTCTCATTTTCATTAATCTTTTTATCAGTAATCTGTTTTTCTACAGAATTCGTAACATTTTTCTACCCATACTTCTTGTATGATTTCCTTTTCAGACAGTCTTATCCACAACATTTTTACAATTTTCATTATTTTCTCTGCCTATATTTAATATTTACTTCTTCGTCAAACACTGCATCCATTCTTCCCTCTCTTGGTTTTACATTTCCCACAAATGGTGAAACTTCCACTTTCTTCCTTGTAAAAAAATCTTTGTCTAAACAAAATATTTAACTTGTCTATTTTTTCACACATCTGTTTCTCTTATTTTCATACCACATTGTTCTATTTTTTCATGTCTTTTTATGACTTCATTATACACACTCCTGTACTTTTGCTTCATTACTTTTTTCTATTTGCTTCTATTTTTCTTTATAAAGACTGCACCAGACTGTCTAGCTTTACTCGCTCTCATATACTGTTCCCATAAAAGTTTATGCTCCTTTTTCATCTCGTTTGTTCTGGATTTCTTTCCAGTCAATCTTTTTATTCCATTCCTTTCTGTTATTACTTCTCTGTCGTCTACTACTGTAACCTATACCACTCTATATGCAAACAACCATTTCAACCCACCTGCTATTTCTTTTATATGTTCTGAATACACTGCATAATCTATTTCAGTCCTCACAGTCTCCATTCTCTGTTGTTTTCCAGTGTTAAACCCCCCCATGTGTTGTACTTTCTCAGATTGCTTTAATATCTTGTGTTACTTCCCCTGCTCCTTTCTCAAATTGCAGGTAAAATCTGCAACCATAATTACAGACATATTTTAACCTCCTCAAACATCTTTTTCCTCTCTATCATGTTGGTTATGAATAAACTACAGTTATCCTTACACATCTCGCTTTTTCTCCTTATATCACACACTGCTAGTCTTCCAGTAACTAATACCATCACATCTAGTATTCTTCGCTCTTCACGTAAAAAAAAAGAATCATATTCCTGAAAGCATATCACTTCCCATTAAAAGTATAATCTTTTTACCTCATACCACGAGTTCTTTTCCTTTTTGTTCCATCACACGTCATATCTAGCAAACATATAACATCTACATGTATTTTTTGCACCACTTAGTCACTACCATGCTTCTAATATTATTTTGAATGTTGTTTACATTTAGTACTAATAATCCTAAGTCATAGCTTTCCTTTTTTCTTTGTCTTTCTTATTTCCAGTTTTTCTTTTACTTCTTCACACACTCTCAACTGATTTAACATCAGTTTTTGTCTTGTTCTTCTACTGTCTCAATATCTAGCTCTTCCCCTTCTTCACTTTCTAGTTCTGCATATCTATTTTTATTCATCCATCCATCCACTTCCCCTTTTTCCCCATTTCTGCATATAGAGTCTTCAACAGTGGCAATTATCTACATCTAAGATGTGCATCACCAGGTGGCTAGCCCTACCGCTGTAGTTCTTCCACACTACATACTCACATACACACTCACACCTATGGCCAGCTTAGTGTCCAGTCCACGTACTGCATGTCTTTGGAATGTGGAAGCAAATTGGAGCACATGAAAGAAATCTATACTAACACAGGGAGATCATGCAGACTACACACAGAATCAAACTGGTGAAACTCCTGCTGTGAGGTGACAACACTATCTGCTTTGCCACTGTTGACACCCACTGCAAATCTGTTTTTATATTGCACATTAATGAGTTCTGCTTGTAAAATATTTCCTATCTGCTTACTAGCTACATTTTCTTTTTCAGTCATCTCCCTCCTAACACTTTCTACACCAATATCATGAATTATATCATCATCAGATTAGCTTTCTTCTGAAATATTCTATGCTCTTCTTCTAAACTTTCCTTTTCTAGTAAATGACAATTCAAACAAAAATGTCATACTTCATTGCATTTTTTGCACTTTGACCTACAATTTTGTTGTGGTAGTGCCTTTCCCTGTATTGACGCCGACTTCTTTTATTACAGTCTTGTACTAAGTGCTTCTCATATCCTATTTCCCATTCAGAATTATAACATTTGAAATATGCTGCATTTTCCCTCATGCACATCCAGTGTCATCCATGCCTCCCAACCCCTGTCCAAACATTTACTTCACCATACATTTTTTTTAATCTCATGTATCTTAATACAAATAAATAATCATTCCATGGTACAAATGAGCTATTTTTCTCCACTGCATTCATAAATGTTTCAAGTAAACGTTTCATAAGTAACTTCAAAAATGTACATAATGGTTTTCCCTTTTTCTTATTCTCATCATCATGTCCTAGAACTTTGTCTGCTTATAAACATTCTCACAATTTCTCATTCTCTTCCTTCACCCATATTAATACTCTATACAAGTGAAAAGCAACAGAATAAACAACTGCATTTAGTAACCCCATGCCCCTTCATCTTCACTCATGTACAACACTCCTCTTTTCACTGGGTTTAATCTTGAACCTCTTATGAGAACACCATTTGCACAATTTCCTTTTCATATTTTTGTAGGATCATATAAACATTTGACATTTATGCTATTTCCCAATAATAGAGAATTCACCACATAAACCTTTTTCCTGAATGCTAATCTATATGTCCTCCTCAGAATACACAGTTCTTTCATTTCTTTTATCAAACCTCCCACTGTATTATAACAACACTATTTTTCCAAATGTTATCCCTTGCAAAGACACTTCATAGATTGAAAAACACACACCCCCAGTTTTCATCACATCACCTAATCCCTTACTTTTATTTTTATTCAGGGTCATTCCAATTTCCTTTAAATATCCATTCAGACCAACACTTCCCTCATCCATATTTTGTTTTAGCAACTATAACTATATCATCTTTGTATTCAGAGCTACCAGAATCATCACCTCCTTTTGCATCACATATCTAGCATCTTTCATTTTATAAACTACTTCAGTCACTATCGCATTCATTACCAATACAAACAATATCCTACTCATGGGACATCCTTGTCTTGTACTATACACCATGCATATTTATCTACTCAGCCACCCATTCACTAACACTCTCACTCTATTATTTTAGTATGCTAGAATACACACTCTCCTAATTATATTATGTATTCCATACTTCTCCATAACATCCCATAAAGCATCATGTCTTACTGTAAAAAAAGCCTTACTAATATCACCTACCATTTCCTTCCATTCTCCTGTGCATTATTCTCATAAAAATGTTATAATCTGTGCTACTTAATGTGATGGGTCTTATTTAATTATTTTCATCTTTGTTCCACATAAATGTTAATATCCCACTACCGGACTCTTCATAAACTTTTCCTTCAACCAATTATTCACTACATTTACAAAATATTTTTTGCCAGTCCATTCATTTCTTGTACATTCCACACTCTATACCACCTGGACCTGATACTGAATCAACATCCAATTCACCAATAGTAATTTCTTTTTCAAATGCTTCCTTAACATATTATGGAAATATGTTTACCTTCCATTTTCTCTTATTTTCCTTCTTTTTGCTCTTATACATATTTTCTGCATGCTTTACGACAATGCTCATAATTTGTTCTTGTGTTCTTTTTACTTCTTTTAAATTTTCCATTTCCCTCTTTATATTGATATTCTCCTTCACTGTTTTATCCAAATATGCAGATGCCTCCATATAGTAGAGATTACTTTTTTGTTGCGGAGTTTTAATACACAAGTTCAGTCTCACATATTTTTTGTATTGTTGTTCATTCAGTTTCTTTGGTAACTCGAATGTTGCTGAATGCTGGTGTGTCAAATGTCATGGCATGTCACCTTTGACATGCGCGTCATAAGTTCACCATCACTGCAATATGGCAAGCTTTTCATGTTTTTTTTTTTTTTTGATATAGTGATGTACATTGAGGTCAAATTTAAGTTGGTCATCAATAATTACTCCCCTTGGTTTAGTGTTTAGTGTTTAGTTAGTGTGAGATTCAGTTGAGATGGTAGTGCTGTTATGGGAAGAGATCGTGAAATATGATATAAGATGGTAGAAAGATTTGGGTAGGAATAGACGTTGTTTTGTCTTTTTGGGGTTTATGGTTTAGTATGAGCTGGTTGTTAGTATGCCAAGTTTCAGTGAGGTTAAAAGAGGTTTGTGCCAGGGTAAACAGGTCAGAGGAGTTTGTCAGCGATGGCGATGATAGTGGAGTCATCCACATACTGTATAAGGGATGCCTGTGGACAGGATTTGTGAAGTTAGTAAAGATGTTAAAGAGAAGGGGGTCTAGAACTGAGCCTTGTGGAACACCCATTTTTATGGGGAGAAAGAGAGAGGGATCAGAAAGTTATTTGATGTATTGATGTCTTAGTGTGGTAGCTGGAAAACTAGGAGATAGTTGATGGGGAGAGGTTTAGTTGAGAAAGTTTGGAGAGGAGGATAGAGTGGGAGACAGTGTCAAAGGCTTTGGAGATATCTAAGAAGAGGCAGGACACTAGTTTATTATTGTGTCTGGTTAGGGAGATGGAGTTAAAGGAAATGACAGTGGTAGTGGTGCTGTGGTGGGGACCGAAGTATGCTGAGTAGGGGTGATGACATTTTCTTGAGTGAGGTAAGCCAGGAGTTGTTTGTGAATGCAGTGCTCTAGGATTTTGGAGAGGGGAGATAGTATGACAATAGGGCAATAATTAGAGAGCTATACAGACATTCCACCTTTGTGGATAGGTATGGTATACAATTTCTTCCCGAATGTAGGGACAGTGGATTCACTGATTGAGCGGTTAATGAGGATGGATACTGGGTATGCTATGGAGTTAGCAAAAAAAAAAAGATGTGGCAAGTAGTCAGCTGATGGGAACAAGGTTTTAGTTTGAGAATATTTTTAATTTAGCTAGTAGGGATGGGATTTAGTGAAAAAAGACAGTTTTGCAGTAGGAGGGTGGTGGGAGGTGAGGGATTGGTAGGGTTAGAAGTTGGCATAGATTTGCTGATGAGATCGATACAGTAAGAATTGAAGATTGAGGCAGTTTCTTGGGGTGAGTTATTAGGACAGGAGGTTGGTGTTGAGAGTTTTCCATTGTGAAGACTTTGATTGACGGTATTACATAATTTTTTGGGATTTCTAGGTTGTGAAGTTTTGGAAGTGGTACAAGTTTTTTTTTCTTTAATCAGTGTTTATGTGGGGTTTTTTTGCCAGGTTTCAGAGTTCCCTGTATTTTTGAAAGTGTGTGTGAGATTTTGTATTTGTCCAGAGTTTCCATGCAGAATCTCCGTTTTGGATGAAAGACCGGGTTGACTTGCTGAACCAGGGAGAGCAGGGTGATTTGACTCCAACAGTTCTGGGAGGGGCTAGGGAGTTTAGAGTGTTTTTTAGAATATGGAGTTGAATGAAGAACTGCTTCATCAAGAGGAAGGACCAGTCAATTGTGGAGAGATATTTGTTGAAAGTATCAGGGTTGAAGTAAGTTAGTTTATGTCATTCCTTGAATTTATGAGGTCTAGTGGGTCTATATTAGAACATCAAATTATTATTACTTCGAATGTTCTAATATCGAACTCTTTGCATCGAACGCTGAAAATAATGAAGCTGCAGAATATTGAATACTTTCCTAGGGAAAGTATTTGGTGGGCCGTTTCTGCAGCTTCGCTATTTCCTCGACTGTGGAGCGAAGGTTACAGACCAGGTTAAGATAAGTGTGTGAATGAAGGCGAGTGTGCGATAGGGACCTTAGGGTTAGGGAGCAGGTAAAGTGAATGCTTGGTAGTTACGGACCTTAGGGTTAGGGTTGGGTTAAGGTAAGTGGATAGCTAGTAGTGTATGTATGGTTTAGTGTAGGGTTTTGTGAAGTGCATGTGTATGGATTATGTATTTTGGTGTGCTTGTGTTGTGTGCATGTTTGCTGGAACAGCAAATTTTTTCCCTGGGAAAAAATGTGCTGTTCTGAGTGTTTGATGTTATGATGTTTTGAGTGAAATGGTTCGATATTAGAATATTTGATGTAGTCATACTTCGATGTTCTAATATAGACCTGGTCTAGTCAGGTGGGGGGAGATTCTTTGGACACGTATAGGGGAATGATCACTAACTGAGTCAGGCAGGGATCTGAGGTGGTGATAGAGGTTAGGAATGGGAGACGAGAATCCAGTCGAGGACAAGATTAGGTGGTTGTACGTGTGTGAAGAAAAGTGGGAGAACAGATAAGCCGAGTGTAGCCATAGAGGTGTATGCTGGTAGTACAGGAGTTAGAGGTGAGGGAAAGCCAATTGATATTGTCACCTAGTATGATAGTTTCATTGGGTGTGCTGTCAGCCATCCAGTGAAGAATCTGTTCTAGTAAGCATGTTAACTCCATGGCGTATGTAGATTGCAACTATTGTTAGGGTTTTGTAGTTGTGTAGTTTGCAACTGGCGAAGATTGTTTCAGCTGGGTGAAAAGGGGGGGTGTTGGTTAGGGGGGATAAGGTTAGGAGACCACAGTACAAAATGGGAACACCTCCACCTTTTTTATGTATTCTGTTGTGGAGTAGGATGTTATACCAAGGGGTGGAAATTTCATTGTCTGTATTATGTGGTTTCAGCTATGTTTCAAAGAGAATGTGTTAGGGGAGTATTGGGTTATCCAGGAGTAGAATTCAGTTGTCTTAAGAATGCTGTGGATATTGATGGAGTAAAAAGAGAGATGTTTGAAACTATGGTTTGATACTTGCAGGGGTGTGAGAGTAATGCTGGTGGGAGTGGATGAGCTGTTGTGTGGGCCTGGGTTGGGGGTGAATGTCACCTGAGAATTGAAGGATTGTAGAGAGGTGGAGTAGAGGTGACATTGTGGGGTAGGATGAGATAAATTTCAGTGCTGATAATGTGGAAGGGTCTTTGGATGAAGGAGTGTGTGGGAATGGTGGTAGGGTAAGGGAGTAGAGTGAGCCCATGCAAAATCGAGGGCAAACAGAGTGGGCAGAGCTGTGGGAAGTGGATCACTAAAGAATAAAAACAATCAGTGAGACTGGAGAGGCTGGGCTAGCCAGAGAGACCACCAGTGGAGATTGAGGGAGATAGTTCAGTGGTTGTTTACTAGCTAAGTAAAGTTACAGGGAGGGAAAATTAAAGCTGAAAATAGAGTAAGATAGGGGATGTGTCCTGAAGAATTATGGAGAGGGGACAGAGGTGGTAATGAGGTTAGGAGGAAGTTTGGAAAAAATACTGAAAGAAATGGGTTGGCAAGTATATGTGGGGGGGATGAGAGACTTCCAAAATGTGCATATATCTCTTAATTCCATTAAAATTTTCTCCCATTGTTTTTTTCTTATGATCATTTGATCCAAATACTATTCTTAGTATATCTATAACCTCTACATTGAACTGTACATCTTCTATATTTCCCATACATCCAAAACCTTTACTTTTATCTTTATTTATACATAAACCAAGTATATTTAATAATTTAACTTTCTGATTGTTTCTTCATCCATTCTTTGTTCTTAGTAATTAACACTATATCATCTGCATAGATATATATTATTGGTAATCATATTTCCTCCATTATCTTATAACCTACCATATTTGGTATTCTATTCATTTTACTGACACACTCACATTCATAACTAAAACAAATGTAATACTGCTCGCTGGACATCCTTACCTTATTCCACATTCTATTTTATTTTCCTTACTTAACCATCCGTTTAATATTATTCTTGCATTATTTTCTCAAACAGATTGAATGATGTTTAGTATCCTTTCATTTGTGTTATAAGCCCCTAATATATCCCACAAAGCTTCATAATGTATTTTATCAAATGCCTTACTTAAATCTCCTACCATGATTTTAGCTTCCATTTTATTTATAATGTCATTTATTACTTCTTTCACTATCCATAATAAATCCTAACTTCCTTTCCCCTTTCTACTAAAAAATGTATGATCAATCAACTTTTCTATTTTATTTGTTAGTCTTTTAATTATTCTCATAAATGTTTGCTGTATACATTTCCTGTGTGTCACGTACTCTTTATGGTGTTTTGAGCAGTGTTTTTTGATCAGTTATTCTCATAAATATCTTATAATTTGTGTTATTCTGTATTGCAGGTTTCCATGTTTTATTTCTTCTTACTCTCCTTTTTTCCATATGAATTTCATGATTCCCAGGTTTCCTATTAAATGATCAAAGATGCATTCTTTCAAATCCGTCTTGATCAAACTTGAAAAGGCAAAATAGTGAAATGGCATATAGCCAAATTCTTTCCCTGGGAAATAAATCACTTGGCCGCTTCCATTACTTTGCCATTTTCGTCACTGTAGTGCGATCTTGGAGTTGGTATACTTAAGTAGGGGTGTGTGTGTGTGTGTGTCTGTGTGTGTGTGTGTGGGTGTGTGTGTGGTGCATCCCCCCACATCGGGGGAGTGGAGGGGCAAAGCCTCCCACTTTATTTAATGTTTTATTTATTTATTTTTTTTTGTGGAACAGTACTAAGCTTGCGAGATTGTAAGCTTTCGCTTACATGGGTTCGATAAATTATCATTCACTTTTTTAAGCATTTGATGATTCAACATAGACCCTGATTCCCATACATATCTCTGTCATACCTATCTTTAGCCATTCTTTTAATCACTCCACAAAAAGCAAAATGCCAATTTTCCATATCATTGTACATATGATTTTCCAACATATCCAGACTGAGATCTTTCAATATTTAATTTAATTCTTTCACATTTATATGTTCTCCAAATTCTCATCATCTTCTTTGCTTAGTTTTTTAACTATCAATTTCTGTGACACTTTTACCTCTTTCTTTAAAAAGTATGTTCTAAATACTTTATCACTTCAAATATTCCTTCTTGTGTGATTTTTCCTCTTCATTATTGTTTAATTCCCTTATTATTCTTTTACTCTCTTTTATTAACATATTCAGGTAAGGTGCCACCTTTTCTTTTCTTCCTTGCAAACATCTTTTTTATATAACAATCTCCTAATCTTTTGTTGATTTATATCCTATTTTTCTTTTTCTCTCTCATAAAAATTGTCTTATCCCTCAATACTTCCTTAAACACTTCTTGACACAACTGCTTATAAATTTCTCTAGCCTTTTCTTTTCATCTTGACACTCTAAAAAACACTTTTTATATTTTCCTTAAAACGTATTTACCAATTTTCATAAAATATTCTCATACCTATATGATCATTTCATAGCTTAATAATCTCTTTCCTATCTTCTTAAGTCTTTTTCATTCATCCTCTTGACACCTTTACCTATTTTTATATATCCTTCTTTCTCAAGTACCTCTATCCATATGGCTACAAAATTGCAATTAAAATCCCCCACTAATATTACATCCATATTAACACCTACATAATTTAACATTTTTAACATTATCTCACTTTCTTTCTTTGTAACATATGCACATATTGCAATAATTCTATAAACATTTGTTTTCCATCTTAAATCTATTATCATCTTTCTTCCTAATTCTTCTGTTGTAAAATCTAAGATTTTAAAGTTTTCTTGACATTATATGCCTATTCTGAGCATGCATCTTTTCCCATATTCCATATAATGTCTCCACCCCATAATACTTCAGTTTGTAAACTTTCTTCATCTGTCAAGATTCTAATATATTCAAATATAATTATGTGTGTATCAACTGATACATACCATTCTAAAATCCCTAATTTTCTTTAATATTCTTCATACTATTAACATACTATTAACATTTAAACCTAAGATCTTCAGCCTTTAAATGAAGCTAGTATAATTGTTCCTCTCTCATCCTTTACCTTTTTTGTTCTCTTTCACAATTATACTTTTAAACTTTTTTCCCTTTCACCCTTTTTCCTATATATTTTTCTTCCTCTTACTACTTGCCAGTTTACATAATCCTCATTTGTATCAAGCACCTGTTCTTCCCTTCTCTTTCTCTACCCCCCATTAAATCTTTATTTCTTTCATGTCTTGTTCCTTTTCTATATTTTTATCTACATCATATACCAGATCCCGTTTATATTCTTTTTTTTTGTAACTTCTGCATTTTCTTTACAATCTGCCTATGTCCAGTTTTTCCACATTTTTTACATTTCATATCATATTTTCTTGTTTCGTGCCCTGTATTATCATAGATAAAACATTTTTAGCACATTTATTAATCAAATGATTACTTTTTCCACAGAAAATGTTTGGCTGCCCTCTATATTTAACATATCCTCTGTTACCATTCACAGTAATCACACTTGGGATATGTACAGCATTATCACTTTCCATTTCAAAATAGTCCCACATTCCCAACTCCCAGTCCATAAACCTCAGTCATCATATATTTCATTGTGTCCATAACATCTTTACATATAGTCTTCAAATGTTCTTTCAATTCTTTTTTGACTTCTATTGTAAATTGTATCAAAACTCTTTTTTGGTTTGTCTATGAAACACCTGCACCACATACTTACTCCAAGCATTAAAACATTTTTTTTGCTCATATCATTCAAAAAATTCTCCATATATCATCTTGTTTCAAAGAATATATCATAATACATTTCTTTATTATTAAGGATAAAGGCTCTTACCTCCTTGGGTGAAACACCCAGTGGTGCAATTACAGTGTCCCATACTTCATGCCTTTCAAGTCCTTTCTGTTTCTTACTGCTTACTCTTATATATCTGCAGCACACCATTGTAATATACCTGTTCTCCTCTTAAGATTTCTCATACCGTTCACATTTAAAGTTAATATTTTCAACTTTTAAGAACAATTAAGTTTTTAGCCCTTTCCTTTCTGATTTTCTCTAAGCATATTTTTGAGTTTTCTTTTCCTTTAACTCTTTTCCCTGTCAAATTATTTTTATTTCTTACTGTACGCCAGTCATCTTCCTCACTTGTCTCCTCTGTTTCTTTTTCCTTTTTACTTTCTTCAACTTCATGTACAACCTCTTTATTAGTCACATCTTTTTGTACATTTTCTTGTACAGCACATTCTTCTATTTCTTTCTCCTGTATAACTATTTTCATTTTCTTTCACATTCATTTCACATTCTAGCCATGAATGACCAGTAATGCCATATTTTGCACTTTAAGAACAATTAAGTTTTTAGCCCTTTCCTTTCTTATTTTCTCTAAGCATATGCCGCTTTTGCTTTGACACCCTGAGGTGTTATGACAGAATCCCAAACCTCATACCTGTCCAAATGTTCTTCTTTTTTACTGCTCACACATATTGTATATACTTCTTTTTTGTTTCTTTTATTTTTCTTCATTCCTTCTCCAACAGTTTGTGCATAAGTTTTTGTCTCTAGAACTTTCTTTGACAATGACAGGTCTTTTTTCTTCTTCTTCTATTTTTCCATGATGTCACTCCATGAAATTGCTGCTCCATTTTCTGGCTCACCTTGGTTTACCATTTCTTCAAAATAATCATCTCGCAAACCCTCTGATTGTAGGGTTGTAATTATGCATTTTGCATAGGCTAATGACCTACTGTGACTAAATACTGATCATAAATTTAGGAACTGATTTACAAAAATACATTTGATAACATTAAAACTGCAACTGTAGCTGAGCAGTAAAGCATACTGCAATCATAAACTTAATACATATGATTTAACGCTAGCAATGTTTCTTCATTACCAGAAAACTATCTTTCAAAGTCAACTAACCATGACATTTTTTTTATGGCTACATTGATTCTCTACTGTGAGCCTAATAAGCTATATTCAGAGCTGTTTTGTATAATAAAAAATAGATTTGCATCATGTGGTTGCTGAGAGGTCATGTGATTTATTTAAAAATTATGCTAGGTTTGTTTCATTTTATTCTGATGAAGTCCATTTTTGCTTTACTGTATAAAAGCACTAAATAAATTGTTTTTCTTAGAATGCATACAGTTGTTAGAGTGTTTTTGGTTTTGTAAAATAATTTTAAAGTCTGTCTCTTGTAGTGTATCAGCATTAATATTAATGAGATTTGTAACTGCTGAAAATGAAATGGTATTATTGTTTCCTTTTTGTTGTATTTTTAGAATTTTGGACTTCATCTTTTAATCGAAAGCAAGAATATTTTTGCCACACAACTAGAGAGACTACTGCATCAACTGAGCAAAAGCCAGACACAGTGGGCCTTGGAAGTCAACAGATGTGCTCCATTCAGGTGACTACAGAAAATGGAGCCCTTTGTTTTATCAATCCACTTTTTATATCTGTGCATGGAGATAGCTGGTTGACGGAGGTACCATCATCAATGCACTCCTTTAGAAACCAAGGTAATGCTGTCAAGCTCAGGAATGAGGAAGGCTTCAAAAGCAACCTTCTGCTCATGAAAACACAGGTTTCCATTGATTCAGAACCTATAGGCTGGGGTGCTTTGGATTCAGAGGAATTTCAGCAATCACAAAATAAGATTGAAGAGGCATTCACAGGTAATCTTCAGAATACATAATCTTATTTATATTGATATCTGTTAAACAGAGATAACATATTAAAAATGCCACATAACTAAATGTGTAGAATATTTTTAACAGGAAATACAGTGGCATGATAATCTGCTGCAATTTTTCTTTTTGTATGTATTATAAAAATTCAGAAGAAAGAACATTGTTAGCTTGTATTATATGGAGAAATCCTGAACTAAAATGTATCTAATTTGATATGTGCTCATTTTTTTAACTCAGAATTTATCACTAATGTATTGGAGAAACATGGATGCAGCATGGTTATATGGGTCTATATTATATTGTCAAAATGGCCATTACAGCGAATGCTGTTTCAACGACACAGAGCGAAATTCAAAAACAGCAAAAGCTCAGGTCAGCAATTTTTTTCCTAGGGGAAAAAAATCTCTTGGCCTGAGCAGTGACATTGCCCTTTACCCCACTGTAGTGCAATCTCGGAGTTGGTATATTTAGTTAGGAGGGGTGTGGGAGGCACAGCCCCCCCACATTGGGGGTGTGAGGGGTGAAGCCCCCAGTCTGAAATGTTTTAACTGTTGTGTTGTGTATTGTTGGTCTACTGATGACCTGAGGTTTCATTGTTTTAGAATTTCACTCTATGTATCGAACAATATTTAAGTACCTTCCATAGCATACTCTCAATGAATGTTATTCACTGATCCATGAAAGAAACTTGCGGTTCTGCTGCGCTGTTGCTTCACATATTTTTCTCTCATGGAAAGCTCCTCACATCTTTGTATAGTGTTGGAGTACTTCCTTTAACGGTTTCTGCTCATTTAATTGACTGAGAATTTGATGCACTTTGGAGAAAATAAAACAGATGCTTCAGATCATGCAGTAGTGTCAGTAGCACAAGTGGTGCACTATTGTTTGGTGCTGGATTATCAGAAGTCTGTAGGTTTTATTCCCACTCCTGGTGATTATTAAGGGGTGCTGTACTCCTTTGTGTGTTGTCCTTCAGATGAGATGTTAATCGAGATCCCATCTGTATGAGTTAGTGGTAAACTCATGTGGTTGAAAAAGATCCCAGCTCGGCCATCAAGAGAGAGTAGGGTAAGCTCCCGGATGCCCTGTCCAAAATTTCCTCTAGTTGTAGGAATAACACTGCTGGTCTCTCTGCAAAGAGACCACTAGCCTAGTGGGACTAACCCAGTCAACAAAAGATAGAGAGATTAGATGGTTAGATTAGATGGATTAGATAGCTAGCTAGATTAGTTAGATAGATTAGATAGATAGATTAGATTGATAGATAGATACATAGATAGATAAATAAAACAAAGATTTCATATGGAAAGCCCTACACACCTGACTGATGGATTTACAAATTCAGTGAAGCGATTCTCAGTTTTTCAGGTTATGCTGATCTAAACTACTCTTTAAAAAGGTACCTCTTAGATGTTATCTAAAATTATTCCTACTGCTTATTTGAAAGAGACACGCTTTGTGAGCAACATGTAAGCTCTTTAGATGTCTTAATTAGATGTAGGATGCATAACTCATGTTGAGTTTATTAAAGATCTGCTCCCATGTGCACAGATGTCACGTATGCTTTATATCTCTCTTTATGCAATACAGTTTGCTGGATTATAGAATATGATATGCTGATTTGAACTTTGCAGACATGAGAACTGTTGTATGTGTTTATAATGAAGTACCATAAACATGCCCATCACCACCAAATAGCATCTGATTAGAGTTTTAACCTCAAGTCCTGCAGGGGCTTCCTATCTGCTTTTATCCAGAGCTTACTTATGGTGAATTGATATGGGGAAACAATATATAAACAGCACTGTCAGAAAGCTGACAGCTCATGGATACTGACATTGTGTTGGTCTAATATAACAGATACCCTAAATGTGCCATTTGGAAATTGTTCAGGTAGAACTGCAACTGGCAGTATTAAAATATGAGGATTCAGACTGTGACTTTTATGTGGGTTTACAAAAGTTTATTGAACTGATCATTTGTGAAAGGTAGAGCAACAACTGCACATGTATTAGGAATGAAAGGATCACCGTTTCCTTAAAGCAACAAACTCCTTAAAGGTAGCAGCACTTCATGAGAGAGCAAGGCTACTTCAACTAGTCATGGACAACTGGGTTATGTGGAAATGGCCCCTTAGTGACAGTACATCGGTGTGTGCATATACAGCTACACAATACATTCTCAGGAGTTACCTTCATATGCTAATTTATGTGAAACAGTTCTTCTTCCACCTGCCTGAATTTGTTGGAATGTACATGTGTATATGCAGGGCGGTAATACATATAGTAGCAGACTTAGGGATAGAGCTTACCTAAATACACTCATGTAAGGATTACATTTATTAATTGTATAATTATTGTAGAGAATTACATTTAAACCAGTTTGTGTTTGCCATTGCCTACAAAAGTTCTTAGCAGCTTTTATCATCGTTTACAAAGCAGTGCTCAATTGTGCTGTGTCCAGTTCATACAAATCAGAGAACAGTATCAGTGGAAACATCTGCACTGGACTTACAGGTATCTAATCAACTCTTACAAGAACCCATTAAAAAACTCTAAACTTCCTGAGTTAAGTTATTCAGTCATTGAGAAAAAAATCAAATCTGTCATTAACACAGTGGCCCTTGTGGAAATGAACAAACCAAACACAAACCAAAAACCAAACGAAAGAAAATGGAACCAACAATGGGTACTGGAGGACTGAAACCACCACAAAAACGAATTTGACCTAGGTTTCATCTTTATTTAGACTTCTTCAGAACAAAATGTTCTGAAGAAGTCTAAATAAAGACGAAACCTAGGTCAAATTCGGTTTTGTGAAATGAACAAACCGTCATCCATCAATAATTTAACAGCAACAGACAATTATAAGCAGCAAAGCTTTTGAGCAAAGCTCTTTTTCAATGCATAAAGAAACTCTATAGAAATCACATTTTATACTATCAACCAACTATTAAAAACTAAAATTAAATCACACGATAAAACACTACTAAAACTTAAAAGCATTTTAAGTGCAATATACAATACATAGACTCCTAGTATAATATATACCCAACTAGAAACTATAAAGTATACAGTACAGTACAGCATACATACACAGCCTGGGTAACCTTATATACAATTCATGCTTATTCTTAATTATAGGTTTGATACTGTTTTGACAGTTAAGGCCAGGATTAACATCTGTTCTAAAGTAGTTTAGCCATCTATACTCACCCATTTATGTTCTTGTAACAATATCTTCCCCACATATCCCTGGATAAACTATTTGAAGGACACAAAATTTAAATTTATGATTACTTCCCATATTCTGTATATGTTTAAACAGAGCATTCATTTCACTACCTCTCCATATATCTGACAAATGAGAACAAATGCGTTCTTTTGATTTCTGATTTGTCTTTACTATATAAAAATTATCACATGCTATACAATTTGCAAGGTATGCAACATTTTCTGTAAAATAAGTAGCATACAACATTTCTGTCAGATAAGTAGCTTATACATTAAAGTCGAACATTTTCTTTTTGCTCGGATATTGGAATAAATGCTCTGTATTAATACCATTGCAAAATATCCAGTTATAACAGGGATGTGTACCTCTGTTCTCAACAGCCTTGGCCTTACTATTATACTGCATTACTTTGTAACATAAAAACTGCTTTACATTTCTTTCTATTTTATAGATATATCTTGGATTCTTTCCTACAATGCCTCTAATATCTAAATTAGATTGCAATCCAGCCCATTTGTTTTGTATAATTTATTGTACACCTCTAGTATGTCTATTATACTTCGCACTGTATCTAGCATAATTAAAATGGGATTTGTCCTTTCTGCTATTACTAGTGGGTACCACGTCACTCTGATTCATATATGGTTTACCTACAACTTCACGCTCATGCAACACTAATGCTCTAATTTTGCTTATTAAATTATTATAGCCTCTATTTTCAGCATCATTAGCCATATTATCTAATTATTTTTTTTCAATTCATCTTCACGTGTATTTAACCTGCTTGCTGTTTGATTTTTTACCACAATGTGTGTCTGAGGTGTATGCACTTCGTAAAAATTTTTTTTAAAAACCCACCTTGTTCCATAA
Organism: Protopterus annectens; assembly: GCF_019279795.1. NCBI lineage: Eukaryota > Metazoa > Chordata > Ceratodontiformes > Protopteridae > Protopterus > Protopterus annectens. Next base: position 49,110,085 of record NC_056725.1, read on the forward strand.
ATTAAATACAATATAAAGGTAAAGATGCATAAAACTGTTTTAAAGAACCATTCATGAAATTTCAAAATTGCAAGTATGTATCCCCTAAAAAAAAAAATCAAACATACTAGCATTCTCTACCTTCTAATTTCAACAAACATGAAATAGAGCAGTGTTCATTTAAACCAGGTCTATATAAGGCATTAAAATGCAGTTGCCAGAATAATTCTCTGGTTTCAAGTTTCAAGTCCATTTTTTTATGCATGTTTACCTTTTTATTATATTATTTTATTCCCGTTACCCGTACTTGCCTGTTATGCCTTTTTACTTTTTAAACACAACCTTATTGCTTCCCATTTGATTCTGATCATTTCACATAATCATGAAATCTTTAATCTACTCAGCACATCTTTAACAGCAATGTTAACACTTGACAATCGGTAAACTGTCATTGTGAAGCCAGACTCAGATGCAGATAACCATGCATGTATTATGGTGATTTGCTAACACTAGTCAGCTAGTTCCAGGCACCTCACTAACACCAGTCACCTAGTACCAGGCACCCCACTAACACCAGTCACCTAGTACCAGGCACCCCTCTAACACCAGTCACCTAGTACCAGGCACCCCGCTAACACCAGTCACCCAGTACCAGGCACCCCACTAACAGTCACCTAGTACAAGGTACATCTCTAACAGTCACCTATTACCAGGTTCCCCGCTTTATACTCGTATGCTTACTGAAGTACAGATTATAACAACATCTGTCTGTATTATTCTTCAGTCACATTGTGCCTACTTGTAAAATAGGTCGTATGCATAAATGTGGTCCATGTGTATTTTGTCACTATATTCTTGAAACTAGTGAAATACTTATCAATAAATATAAGGTGAGCATAAAGGGTAGACCTAATTGTAACATAGTATATTGTGCTATTTGTTCCCATTGTTCATGTTTCTATGTAGAGAAATCTGAATGGAAATTAAAAAACAGAATGAGTGAGCACCTTAGTGACATTCGTCTAGGGAAAGTAACAAATGCTTTAGCAAGACATATTATTGCTAGTTATGGGCATGTTTTCAAATTTGTTGTTTTACAAACATTAATTATGTCAGAACGTGGAGGTGCCTGGCCCCTTTTACTTGAGAAAGCAGAATTGCTTTGGCAGCTTCATTTAAATGCACGATTTTGGCCAGCTTTAAATGAAGCAGAGAATATAAAATGTCTGCTTAAATTAAGAGCTTTAAATAGATATAATGTATCTTTTTTCTCTTTAGCTGAATTTTAGCCTTAGAATGTTACTATTGTGTATAACATTGTTACATTCCTTTTATGAATGAAAAGAAAAGGGGGGTGTTCCTTTTACTATGCTTGGCTTTGTCAGGCTATTTCATGCAATAAGGGTGTGTTCTGAATTTTATCTGTGATTGGTTTAAGAATATTTAAGAAGCCTAATGGCAGTTTGTTCATTTATCTGACGAAGTTCCTTTTTATATGTCAGTGGAATGAAAGCGCTTATCTTTTTGGATCATTTCAACTGCTGTGTTGCTTTTTTGTACTGCATTTGTCTGAAGCAGTTTTTAGCTGTACTACATGGAATTAAAGCATTTTGGAGTGTGGTAGCCTTCTTTTGCCCTGCTTTTTGGATTATTAGTGCTGGTTTGGTGTTGTCCTTATTTTATTCTTCAGTCTAGTCATATTTGAATATGCTATCTTTAGATGAATGTTTTCACATCGTTTAAACTTTACTATCTCGTTATGCAGTGTGGTATTCCCTTCCTCTCTGATAACTTGTATCAAATTGGCCTTAACTTTTGCCTAGTCTGGCCATGTCTGTGACATAGTGTGATAAACATTATAAACCAGACAACCCAAGATTGTGCATGTTCTAGGCATCTGTTGGCAGGGGCCAGAGAAGTAATTACATGACATACGACTGCTCACCCATCCCATGGGCAGCATAAGGGGGTTTGGCATGTGGGTGGCATAAAACCACTAGTTTATTCTTGGGTGATATAGCAGTGTCACTATCATCTGCCAGGCATGGTTCTGATTGCTCTAACCCCTAACCTTGGTACTTACTCAGAGGTGGGTATTGGTTTGGTCCACTACTGTTCCCCAGACAAGATCACTAGCAGAGTAGAAGGAATGGAGAATGGTGTCCTTGAAGGATTGGAGTTGGTAACTACAAAGTCATCCTCTGTACACCCTAGTCTTTTCCATCTTCCTAGCTTCCTGCATGCTGACATTACCTGTGTAAAGCCGGACTGACAGTGAGACGTGGCCTTTGAAGACATGTCTCCTGTCCCTAGAACAGCCGTGCTTTCTCAGTCATCTTGCTCTTTTCAGCTCAGTGATTGCTTCAATCTTTTGCCTGCACCAGGGCTTGAGGAGCTGTCTGCCTCATTAGCATGCTACCTTCCCCCAGAATGATCAGACTCATTTTCCATGCCTGTGCCACAAATTGTACTTGCTTGTAATTGCACTCAGATCATCAAGTCTGTGGTCATGGCTTAATCACACTAAACAAAAACAATGTAGACTGTGTACCACTACCACTGACTCTGATGGAGGCCAAAACTAAATAGAACAGCTGGAGCTGGGTTGGGGAGAATTCCTAATTCCTCTGGGCCCAGCCTCTGGTCCTAGGGTGCCGCTTCCAGTAGCTACACATCCTCACAACCCATTGTATTATGAAGGATACCAGCATGCAGCTGGCAAATGTTCAGAAACATAAGAACCACAAACCATTGTGTGCACCAGTGTTGGCTCTCAGGTTTGCTCCATTCCCCTATGACCTGCATGCCAGTATAGTGGAGCTGACAACACATGAGCCAGCAGGTGGTACTGATGCTCAAATGCAAGGATGGATGTTCTGGAGCTAGGGTCTTAGATAGGTGCTGGGCTGCCACAAGAGACAGCCCTCACCTAAAAAAATCTGTAGTAGCAAAAACAAAACTTTTGCCTAGTCTGTTGTTCACCAATTCCCAACTCATGGACTTTAGTTATACCTCTTAAGAACAAATAACCTTAATTGAAGCTTCACTTCCACCATATTGCATACCCTGCATACCCTGTATAGCTGTAAGGCAATTCAGAGCCTGTCCTGTTACCAAAGGACACCATATGTTGAAATCTACTTCCTAGGCTCTCTGGTTAGACCAGATGCATTATGATATAGACAACAAAAAGTGAAAGAAGCTTTAGATGTGGGACATGCAAAATGTGTATTAGCAATGGTCCCAATTTTGAGCATTCAACTTTTGGTTGGATATAAGGTGGGCATGATATATTTATTTGTAGTATTAATAGTGTTGTTTGTCTATCATCATGTAATGCTTGTTCAGCTTTTTATAATGGAAAAACAAGTAGGAAGCTAGTACAAAACATGCAAGATTGTTTACAGTCAATAAAGAGAAAGAACAATATGAAGCATTGTACAGACCTACTCTGAAAAGGTCCGGACAGAAATGTTTTGCTTTAGAAACATTCGCCAGTGATGAAATTGACATTGGATATTAAGGAAGTGAACTGGCAGCTGGAATTAGCAACCAGTGCTTTGTCTGTAAAAACAAGGAAACTAAAATACTTTGTTTTCACTTAAGTAGTAATGAAGAAGTGCTGGTTTTGAAATGTATGTAACTGGCTGTTTGGTCTTTTACCTGTGGTTATTTATCTGTTTGGGCGAGATTGTAGGAAAAAATACTTACAATTGTGAGCTTTTCAATAAAAGAAGAGTTAATTCATAAAGTATTTGAAAGACTCCATTTGTATTATTATTTTATTGGAAGCACAAGTGTCTATTGAGTTGGTCTTGGTCGGATTGTTTTGTAATGCCAAACAACTGGATATCCTTTGGAGCTCTGTTTATTGGTGCCATCAGAATTCACAGTCTACCAAATTTGGGAATCACTTTTTTAAGCACTGACACTGGTTGAGAAAGTTGTGAACATAATTTGGTTTTGTCCAAACCTAGTTATCATTTTGCTTCAGATACTGTGAGTGAGGGTGATTCAGTGATTAATGTGGAAACGCTGTTCCAAGTACTGAAGAAGTCAGCCTTTAAGTTTAAAAGCCTTTTATGAGACAATTAAGGATTAAGAGCCTGGATGGCACGAAAATTAATAATGTAACATACAGGGCCTCAGAATACTATGATTGTAATTCCACGGGGGTGGTATATATCATAGGATGTGGTTGTGTGGAACAGAGGTGGTATATAGGCCAAACAACTAGAAGGGTCAAGCTTAGAATTCTTGAACATTTAGGAGATATAAAACATAAAAGAATAGAAAGTCCTGTGGCCAAACATTTTTGTGAGCAACACAAGGGGGTTCCCGAGGGATTTATATTTTGTGTGTTGGGGAAACCTAGTATTTGTGGTAATGAGGTAGGTTTTCGTGATAAATTATTAGAAATGGAATCCAGGTTCATTCTCAATTATAGAACATTGTTTCCAAATGGCATGAATATGGAAATCTAAAACGAATATTTTAAAAAAATTTGCCTAGATCATTTTTTTGCATATGAATTCAATAATGTTCATATATAACATGTATTAATAGTAAGTATTATAATGTTTTAAAAAATGATGTTATTCATTTAAAATAAGTCACACTCTACTAATTGAATAAGGTAATATACAAAAGTTAGTAAAATTTCTAAATGTTCAATATTTACAACATTTTATGCAATGTAATTGGCATTATGTATAATGAAGTCAGAAATTGTTATATGAATGAAGTTGGAAACTTCACAATGAAGCAGCATGGTTGAGTCAACTGATAAATTGTTTTAATAGGGTGAATTAATACTTAATTGGATGTGATATAAAAGGGGTGTTGTTTGATGTTGTAAAATGTATTCCAGGAGAAGGCGAAGGCCGAGGTACCAGAATTAAAAGTTTCATCATACAGTTCACTGTTTGTGTTCCGGTTTTGTGTATTTAAAAGTTATTATTCGGAGAGTTGGAGGTGCTTGTTTTCTGCTTCTATAACCCATTCAACTAAGAATGAGAAACAACTATTATAAAATGGTTTTATTTATTTGCCTAGTCAGTGTGCCAACATAGAACTACAAAACGTTAAAGTTGTATAAAAGACAGATTAATTTAAACTTTACAATGTGAATTGATGTTTCTAGTGATCTACCTGTGCATCCTGTAAATCCAGCTTTTATAATTTAACTGTAGATGAAAAAGGTACTATTTTGAGTATCCAACTGCAGGTTAGACATATGGTGGATAGGAAAAATTTATTTGTAGTACTAATAATGTAGTGTATATGGCAACATGTGATGTATTTTCAGTATTTTATCTTGGAAAAGCAAAATGGGAATTAGTACAGTGCATTTATTTATTTATTTTATTCATTTATTTTACATTTGTTGACCAGGCTAGTCTAACTGGATATATGTCCATTTTCAGTAGAGGCCCGGGGAGAAAAGCTCCAAGCATGAACAGTGACAAAGTTAACAATATAAAAAGACATGAAAAATCACAATACAGAGGCAGCATTGGTCAAAAGAAAAATTATAATAATAAAATTGTAAACTATAAAAGTTATACTAAAAATTATACTAAACACAATAGTAGGTATGAGCAAGACCCAATTAAGAGAGAAAAGCCCTTATATTTTATTCTCTTACTAAGAATAAAAGAGTAGTAACTAGATTTGGAGGCATAGGTTAGAGGAGTAGGGAAAGGGGTAAGAGCAGGAAGGGGAAAAATATATCAGTCTGGGTTAGCACATGGACAAAGCCAATGAGTTATAAGATGTTCTTTAAGATGTTTTTTAAATAGAAAAGTAGAAGCAAGGGTTGATATTTCAGAAGGAAGCTGATTCCAGTTTTAACCTGCTGTGTTTGAGAAAAGTGAGTCATCAGCTTTGTTGTTAGATTTAGTCGAGGAGACAAGGAGCTTATTAGCAGAGCATAGTGTAGCTAGATTTTTATATGGTGTAATCAGATTAGTGAGGATATGCGTGTTGTTGGGGTGGTATAGGATGTTTTGAGTGATAAGTAATTGTTGACAGAGTATATGGTTCTGCAGTTCTAGCCATCCAAGTTGTTTGAGGTTGAGGCAGTGGTGAGTTTTAAAGGGGGAGCATGTGATGAATCTAGCTATGCTATTATAACAGGTGGAAAGTTTGGAGAGGTTGTTTTTAGATAGGTTAGTATATATAGCAGAGGCATAGAAAAGGGTAGAAATGAGGTGGGTCTGGGCAATAGTTTTCCTGGCAGAAGGGGTAAGGAAGGGTTTAATTCTATAGAGGGTACCAAGTTTCTTGTTAACTGCTTTTATGGTGGAGTTGATGTGGTCATCATAGTTGAGACGATTATCAATTGTTACACCTAGTAGGCGGGTTGTAGTATCTGGAGTTATGTTGGTAGCATTGTTAGAGGTTATAGAGAAGAATGGATTAGGTGATTTAAGAGTTGGAGTAAATAGCAGTAGTTTTGTTTTTTTGGGGGGTTTAGGAGGAGGTAGTGTTGCATGAACCAGTTTTCAACATTATGAAAAACAGTTTGGGTGAGGGACTGGAGAGAGGCTATATTCTTAGCTGAACAGATTAAGGTGGAGTCATCTGCATATTGAATGCAGGTGGCTTGAGGTATGTTCATGTGTAGATCATTAATAAATAAGGAAAAAAGAAGGGGACCAAAGATAGAACCTTGGGGTACCCCAATATTTACTGGAAGTAATGTAGACAGATTGTTATCCCAAAGTACTGCTTGCTATCTATTTTCCAGATACGACCTAAACCATTGTATAGCTTGAGGGTTGAGAGAAAGGGCATTTAGTTTGTCTAGAAGTAAGTTATGGTTAACCATATCAAAGGCTTTTGACAGGTCAATAAGTAGTGCAGAGGAAAAAGAGTTGTTGTTACGATTGTTACTTATAGAGTCGGTGAAGGATAGTAGGGCAGTCATTGTGCTACGGAATGGTCTGAAGACATGTTGTCAGTTTGCTAGTAGGTTATATTGTAGTAGGTGGTTAAGTAATTGTTTGTGAATACATTTTTCCATTATCTTAGCTAATGGGGAGAGTAAGGCAATAGGTTGAAAGTTAGAAAGCTCAATAGAAGGTCCACCTTTATGTAGAGGGATGATGTGGGATACTTTTCATATGGTAGGGATTTTGCCTTCTGAGATAGTTCTGTTAATAAGGATAGAGATGGGATAGTCTATGGCTTTTGCGGCAATTTGTAGGTATTCAGATGGGAGACGTTCAGCAGAAGGTATGCAAGGTTTCAGTTTTTGAAGTAGCTTACAGATGAGAGATGTAGGTACAGGCTGTATTTGAAAGGTAGGAGATGAAGTCTTGGAGGTATTTAGTGGGGAAGCAGTAAAAGGTGGTAAAGATTTGGCTAGGGTTTGAATGACTTCTGTAAAGTAGTTATTAAAGGCTTCAGGGATCTGGTTGGAGTTATTATGACTGAAACCTGCTGGGGCCGGAGTAGTAGAGTGACCTGGCTGAAGAAGTTTGTTTATCCCTGACCAAAATTTTGTGGAGTTTGTTGGCTAGTTTGTTGGAGATGAAGGTAAAAGTATTTTTTGTCTCTAAGAATATCATTCTTGGTGGCATTTCTTAACTGTTTAAAGTGGAGGTGATCTGATGGACATTTGGTGGCTCTCCATTTAGCCCAGATTTTATTTCTGAGGAGCATCTTTTGCCTAGTTTGTTTTGTGAGCCATGGGGCAGATTTGGTTCTTATTCTAGTAGAGCGATAAGGTGCATGGTAATCTAGGATTTGAAGAAAGTTAGTGTTAAAGTAGGTCACAGCCTCATCAAGTTCAACATGGGTCAGTGGTGACCAGTCACATGCTTGCAGTTCATTTAGGAAGCTGTCTGCATTAAAGAATTTTTTGAGCGGGAGGTTTTGAGATTAAGGTTATTTGGGATATGGACTTTTTGTCTAATAATGTAGGTAAGCATATGGTTGCTGATATCATCAGGAAGGGTTCCTGGAGTATATGTTTTAGGGTGGCTGTTAGTAAGGATCCAGTCAAGAGTAGTTTCCTTACTGCTAGGTTTGTGGATTCTAGAAGGAGTGGTTATTAATTTTGAGAATCCAGAGAGATTTATGTGATTAGTAGGTTTAGGAGAACTGCAGGTGGACCAGTCGATGTTAAAGTCACCCAGTATGATGGTCTCCTGGGGTAATTGGGTAGAGAGGTAACCAAGTAAGTTTTCAAGAGTATTGGTATTGTTACCAGGGGGGAGATACATACAAATTAGATAGATAGATTTGGAGTTATTGATTTGGAGTTTGATAGTCAGGATTTAAGATTTGGTGTCTAATGATGGAAGCACATTAAAGGGGGAAATTTGGAGATTAGATTTATAGAGAATGGCAATACCTCCACCTTTTTGGTTTTATGGTCACATCTAAGGATGTTATAGCCAGGAGGGCTAATTTCCTGGTCTAGAGTAAATGGTTTTAGCCACGTTTCTGTAAGACATAGAATATCAAATGAGTGCACATCCAGGAGTGAATGCAAGTGGGAAATTTTATTGTTAATACTTCTAATGTTAAGGTGAGCTATCAGGAGGGAGTTAGGTGGTTTAGTTAATGTAGAATTCACAGGCAATGTTAAATTGTTAAGGTTATAGGTAAAGTCAGTATTGGGCCCAGGGTTTGGATGAATGTCATCGTCTAGGAGGGGGTGTTGCTGGGGATATAGTAGAAATTTATGGATTTTGTAGAAATTATTAACATTCTTTTTGGAAGTGAAGTAAGTAACATGGGTTGCTCTATGATATTTTGGTAGTATATATTTAGGGGTACAGGTTATGTTACTATGGTTAAGGGAGTAGATGAAAGAAGATGTAAAGGTTTGTTGGAATCTATAGCTTTGTTCAGGTAGAGAAAGATTTTCAAAGAAGGTGAGTGAGTAAGGTATAATATGAGAGGCTATTGTGGTAGTTAACAGTAGTATGTTTGTGAAAATAGTTTTGTGTGTTAGGGCCATAGTAATAAGTAGTTATGAGTTGTGAGTAGTTTGTGTGAATAGGTAAAGTTGAAAATAGGAGAGAGTGTTTCAGGAGATTGAGCAGGGTGTAAATTATGCAAATATGAAATTAGTAGAGGTTGTAAAGGAGGTAGAATTGTTTATATTTTTTATATTCAATAAATAAGGAACAGTATCATGCATTGTACAGATGTACTCAAAAAAGTATGCTAGACACAAAGTGTCTTTTTTTAGAAAAAGTGGTCAGTGATGAAAAAGGGTGCGATACAGAATTGAAACTGGATGTTAAGGAAATTAACTGGCAACTGGAATTAGCAGTCAATATTTTGTTTAGATTAAATGTTTTTATTGTTAATCCAGTACTAAAAGCAAGAAGTTTAGTCTATGCATAGACAGATATGAACACATATAAATGTACCCACTTCCTGCTACCATATCTAATTTCCATCCTGTTTTCCTTCTACATGGTTAGCTAACTCCTCTAGTTATTCAATAATTAATAATTTCTTTCTACATATCAGGCTTATGGCATTTTAATTATGCATTAAACATCATGTAAGCCTTCGTCATTGTCTAAGGTACAAAGAACTCAGTATGTCTGGAATAAAGAAGTACAAATATCAAGCATCCCCTTAATCCATTATCACCCACTATTTATCTCTGCTATACCATCTTTGTTTTCATAATCCTTACAGTACCTCTCAGACAGGACCAATATTAAAAGTGTTGATTTGCTTCCATTCAGCCTGACCATTACACGTCATTTAAGTACCATAAGTAATATTGCACTTTATTACTGTACTAGTGAACATGAATGCCCTAACCTTCATCAGTTAACTCCATAATGCTTAATCACCAGTCTTTCTTCATTCTTCTAACATTTTAATAACTGCCTGTACACAACCATTTTATACTGAGACTTTTAATATTTAATTATTTAATGTAGCAAACAAGCAAGAGTAAAAAAATACAAAAGAAATTGACCTAAACTGCAAAGCTAGTTAAGAGAATAAAAATCTATATAATGGGACATGAACATGTCGTAGGTAAAATCTCATTTGTGAATATTGTTAATGTAGTTTGTCTCTATTCATCCTTAACACACTAGTAAGGCTTATGGTGTCATTCAAACCCGGGGGCTGAGTTGCATTTAGCTTTATCTGCCAAATCAATTCTCGGTTCTCTAAGTGTATTTTACACTTTTAGGCAATTTTTAAGTGAGTAGTTCTTGTAATAGTTAGGAAATGTTTTGGGTCCCTGCAACATCATACAAAATTTTACATTTAGAATGTTTTAATTGATGCATTTTTATAAATGTGTTTTCTAATAACAGTGTTATTATTTTTTAATATATAATTTCATTAATACTTGCAGAACAGTTGTTTTTTAAGATAGATCATGAATGCATGGTTGTATGATGCACGTTCGCACTTTTAAACAAATTAATACACAGTTGTATTTCTTCATTAAGTTATGGTTCCCTTGATAGTAGAAGTTTGAACTAATTACTTCAATTAGCAGTGTTAACTAGTGCACATGACTAAGTTTTTAAAATATAAAAGGCATGACATTTTTTTGTATAATCAACTTGAGAATGCCTGGTACAACCAGGCGAAAGCGTTTGTTCAAAGTTGGACGTATTTTATTTTGCTTTGTCGCCTTGTTCAATTAAAGGATTTAAACCAGCCACTGAAGCTTTTATGAATGCTGCCAATTTTTTTGTTCCAGAGTGAGTTTTAACTGATATTACTGTGACTACACTTTGTACGCTGGGCTACGCTGGTACCTGCTCGTGGGAGTGTTTTGTTAATTATTTAATGTATCTATCTCCCTCCAAATCTGTTAGTAATAATTTCTACACCCCCTCTGTATGCATTCATATCATACAATGGGCAATTGAGCCCCATACAATATGATATGCAACAAGACTGTGGAGGAATACATACATCTATAACAATCAAATAGTTGTATTATGAAAATATTTATATCATCATTTATATTAACTCATGCTCTTCATATGCATCCTTTCAATATCTACCCCCTCCATTGTCATATCATTAAAAAAGAAGTTATGTACTCACCATACCGTTCTATCTGAGTAGTTCTACTTCATTTGCCTTCAACCTGTGGATCCTCGGATTCATATTGGATCTGACACAGCTGCATTTTCTAGGTATGGCACTGAGCTCCATACTCCTCCCCTACCCATATTGCCCCTGTCTCCCTTCAGATCGAGTTTGCTGCCCAACAGATAACAATTACCCAAACACACAACACCTTATCCTTCAACAGAAAAACATAAGATAACCTTAGCCCTGGCATAACCAAAGATCCCAGCAGAAACTGTCCAGTACAAGGGACATATACTATCCCAAAGGATAAGGCTAGGGGAAAGGAGAGGGAATGGTTGAAGACAAATGAAGTAGAACTAGTCAGATGGAACGTTATGTTGAGTACATAACTTCTTTTATCTGAAGCAGTTTACTTCATTTGGTCTTCAACCTGTGGGACAGAGTCCCCAGCTGCCTAACTCTTGGGAGGCCCACATGGAAGGCTATTCCAGAGCACCGCAAAGCCAAAGGATGCTCCACTCCTAGAGACCAAATCCAGTTTATAATGAGAAATAGAGTGTGAGATGAGGCCCAAGTAGCAGCTGAACAAGTATCATCCGAAGAGACCCTAGACCAAAAGGCCACAGACATAGCCATAGATCGGTTTGAATGAGCCTTCACTTTTCCTGGAAGAAACAAACCGCTGTCTGAGTAAGCCCGGCCAATGCATTGAGAGATCCAGTGAGCAATAGTCACTTTTGAGACAGGTTTGCCTAAAAAGGGCTTGGCATAAGACACAAAAAGCTGATCAGACTTGCGGAAGGGTTTAGTCCTGTGCAAATAAAACCTCAACTGCCTGTGTACATCCAGTAAATGTAATTTGTATTCTCCTTTATTCTGATAGTTCAGAAAAAATACTGGTAAATTAATAATCTGATTAATATTAGCCTCCGAGGCTACCTTAGGAAGAAAGGACGGATTAGTGTATAGCGACAATCTGTCCTTGTGAAAGATCATGTAGGGGACTTTGATAGAAAGAGCTTGAAGCTCCGACACCCTTCTAGCAAATGTAATGGCAACCAAGAAGGCAGTTTTCCAGATCAAAAACTGTACAACCATAGATGCCGCAAGCTCAAAAGGAGGGGGAATCAACACCTACAACAACAAAGTGAGGTCCCATGGAGGAATGGGATCCTTAACCAGAGGTCTGAGAAGAAAGGCACCTTTGAGAAAGGTTTTACAAAGTTTCAAAGAAGCCAATGAAGACATATCCAACCCAGCATGAAAATTAGAAATGGTGGGTAGTTGGACTTTCACCATTGAGGAACTAGCACCTTAATGAAAAAAATCTAAAACCACTGAAAGTGGTGCAGTGAAAGGATCCAAAGACCTCTGAATGACCCAAATAGAAAAATGTTTCCATTTACTGCAATAAACTTTTCTGGCGGACAACTTATGAGCCGCCACCAGAATGGCTTTAACCAGAGATGACAGACCGGGAGTCCTAAAAATCATGGGAACCAGAGCAGCCTAGCAGTGAGCTTCAGACTGTTCAGATCTGGGTGAGACGTCCCTGAGGGATGTGAAAGCAGATCCGGGACCGGATCCAAGAACCATGGTGGAACAACTAGGTGAAACCGGAGTAAGGAGAACCAAACCTGTTGAGGCCAGAATGGGGCAATGAGGATCACAGTGCTCCCCAGCCTTCCGGCTTTCTGCATAAACTTCGACATGAGGGGAAGAGGAGGATATGCATAAAGGAACTCGGTAGGCCAAGCATGAATCAAAGCATCTCTGGGGGCTTCCCCTGGAGGGGGATCAGAGTGAAAAACTTGCTGCATTTCACATTGGAAGGAGATGCAAAGATATCACAGCAAGGATGACCCCACTCTAGGAAGATCTGTTCCGCTGCTGAAGGTTTCAGAGACCACTCTTAAGGTATCAGAACAGATCTACTGAGCCTGTCCACCAAGATGTTGGACCGTCCTGGGATGTGCGTTACCACCAGAAAATGGCCGGTGGAGATCACCCATTCCCACACTCTCATGGCCTCTTGACATAAGGGATAAGATCTGGTTCCCCCATGTTTGTTGATATACCAGACCACTGACATATTGTCTGTCTGAACTGCAATCGTTCCCAGAGGAAGATGAGCATGGAGGGCCTTCAACGCAAGAAGAACTGCTCTCATCTCTGGAACACTGATGTGCAGATAGGTCTCATGAGGGGACCACATGCCTTGGACTGTCCTTCCTGAGCAATGCCTCCCACCCAAGTAGGGAGGCATCCATGTCCACTGTGGTTTGGGGTAAAGGAGGTTGAAAGGGACGTCGCTTGTGGAGATCTGGGGACTGAATCCACCACCAAAGGAAGCCCTTGCATGCTTTTGAGATTTTCACTGGAAAGGACAAGGAGAGGTCTAACACAGACCACTGGACCACTAGAGTCCACTGCAGTATCCTCATGTGATGGCGTGCCATGAGCAGAAGATTTATTGTGGCCACCATAGAACCTAAAACTCTTAACACTGTTTCAGCTGTGGGTGAATGGGTTTGTAAAATATGTAATACATGTATCCTCAAGCTGCGTACCCTGTCTGAGGTGAGCAGCACCTTCGATTGTATTGTGTCCAGCCATTCCCCAATGAATCTGAATCAGGTGAAGAGCCAACTTGTTCATATTGATAGTAATGCCCAACTTGTTGGCTAACTGAAGGAAGGAGTCCCTGGCTTGACATAGTAGATGCTCTGAGAGGGCGGTAAAGAGCCAATTGTCCAGGTACGGAAAGACCGGACTGCCCTGAAGCCTCAGATGAGCCACTACTACTGCCATTACTTTGGTAAACAACCAGGGGGCTACGGTGAGACCAAAGGGGAGGGTTCAAAATTGGTAATGACTGGCTCCCAGCCAGAAGCAAAGTAACCTTTGTGAGTGCCTGTGCATTTTGATGTGATAGTATGCATCATGGAGGTCTGTCGAGCACATCCAGTCCTTGTCCTGCAGATAAGGCAGACTAAATTGAATCATGACCATCCAGAATTTTGTCTTGGTTACTGACAGGCTCAACTGGGACAGATCCAAATTTGGTCTGAGGTCCCCCATTTTTTTTGGTACTAAAAAGAACCTGGAGCACACCCCGGATCTGGACTGGTCTGGGGGGACCGGTTGGAGGACTCATTTTTCTCAACAGTGATTGTACCTGTACTGCTGCTTCCTCCCACTGCATGGGTGGAATGTCTGGGAGGGTTTTGTTGGAAGGGGTAAATCCTTGAAGGGAACAAAATATCCTCTGGATATGACTCACAGCACCCACTGATATGTAGTGATGGACTCCCATTCTAGTGGATGGAGCGACAGAAGACCCCCAACTGCCTCCAGAGATGGACAGCCAGGCAACTCCTCAGGTTTGCTTTCCGGGTTTATCCGAGAAAGTTTCTCAGGACTTGAAATTCCTAGGACCCCTTCTGCCTCTGGGGTGGCATCTATTGTATCCCCCTCTGCCTCTGGGGGAAGGCGAGTCCGGAGCATCCTGGGAAAATGCCTGAGATTTGCGGAACTACATCTTCTTCTGGCCTCCTGGAAAAGGACCTTTGAAGCAGTGAGAAGCAGACTCCTATGGCAGACAGTGTCTTCCCATCCTTCTCGCTCTGGACTAAAGTCTCTGACTGTCTTCCCTAAGAGGGAAGAGCCATCTTAAGGGGTGTTGTTAAAGGATGCCTTGAATGGCTCTAAGAACTGACAAGTGGTGCCAGGCATGGCGCTGGATGGCAATGCCTGACCCCGCTGCCCATGCGGCTCCCTCCATGGCATGTGAGAGCAAACGCATGGACGTGTCAGCTACAGATTTTGGGGTGGTGGTGCATCGAACGTCTTCCTCTCCTCTGCCAACATGGACCCCAGGGTCAACTCCATGACTTCCTTGACCAGATCTCTCTGGAGTCAAATAACATGTGCCATGTAGTTCAGTGCCCTCACACAGAAGGTCGCTGAAGCATAGACTTGTTTTTCAAAATGGTCCAGTGTCCTCGACTCTCGGTCAGGTGGGTGGACCGTGGAACTCTCCTGAGCGAGTTCCTTCTTGGTGGCTGCTGCCGCCACCAGCATACTATCTACAGGGGACCCCTTGTGCCAGTGTACTTTGTCTACAGGGGGGCTTAAGACCTTGTCCAGGCATTTGGGTGTTGGCTGTACAGTGTCCAGCTCCTTCCATGCCCTAGATGTTATCAGATCCATGAGTGGATTAGAAGGATGGGACACCCAAGAAGTAGACGGGCCCAAGCCGAATGCCTCCAGAAACACAGACTTGTCAGAGGTTGGTTTTGGGGCAGACCACCCGGCCCCCTTTTGCAGAGGATCTCCATGATGTCTCCAAAGGAGACATCCTCGGGGGTGATTTTGGGGAACCTTCCCCTTCATCCAAGTCCGTGTCCTCTGTGAGGGACTCTGGAGGAGAGTCCAAGTGCCTCCTTTTGCACATATGCTTGCGGGGGAGCTCCTCAGGGGGACTCTCTGGGGAGATCTCACAAGAGGGTTGTTCCAAGGCTGGAACATCCTGAGGCATTACAGCTATGGACTGACCCTGAGAGGGCAAGATGGTCAGACCTGCACTCAAGGCCAGGGGGGACTGGACGGACTCCGAAGATGAAATAGTCAGAGGCCTCAACCCTGCGAGAACCCTCTCCACCATGTTGAATGCAGAGGGAGAATGGACCTCCTGGGCTGAACTAGCGGAGACCGCTCCCCTCTGATCTGACCAGGGAGTTGGAGCCAAGCCACTAGGAGCCAAGACACCAAGGCGGATGCTCCTCTCTGACAAACTCGGAGCAGAGAGCACCCCCTCAGATCTAACCTTGAGGCTACAGCTCAGAGATTTTGGATCAAATCTAGTCAGATTCGACACACTCAGGGCACTGGCTGGAGTGGAGGTACAAGGTACCATTGGCGCTGACCCCTTGACTCTGACTGTTCTCAGATCCAACAGCTCTGAAACTATGGGTCAGATTGGAGAAGGAGTAATAGGTATAAAAACTGGTTGGAAGGTGCCCGCTCCGGTGGGAGAAGGCCCTGGTAAGACCCACATCTGGATTTTAGTGCAGATAAATCTCCACATCATCTTGTCAATCTCCACTTCAGAAAGGCTCCGGGTGGAGTGGGAGGATGCTGCCGAAGTGGGCCGGGATAGCCGGTGAGGAGAAGACCTATGGGGCAACTGGCTGATTAGGACCTCAGGCTCAGGGGAGAACCTTGGGGATCTGAGTTGAGGGGAAGCAGGCCTGGAAACAGGCTTAGTCTTTGGTGGGGGGCCGGCCTCCAACAAGCAGTCGGGGAGCACTTACGAGACCGGTCTTTCTTCACCTTATCACCTTCCCCGAACCTCTTGCCAGGACGGTGAGTCCCAGAGGCTGAGGAAGGGGAAAAAGAAGCAGCAGCAGCTACTTTCTTGGGTGGAGAAGGTGGGATGTCCATCCCAGCAGTGGAGGGCAATAGGCTCTTGACAATTCCTGTCCAAGTGCTCTGGGGTTATACCCAGCACAAATAGGACAGGGGGATTGGAGGTGAGCCACCCCCAAACAAACCACACACAGAATGTGGCCATCTGCCAGAGAAAGCTTATGGCCACACTCTGGGGATCTTTTGAATCCAGGTTTTAGGGCATCCACCATGCCTAAACTGGATCAAAATATAGACACACATGGACACACACTCTAGGAAAGAGAAGAGGGGAGGAAAAAGGAAAAGCCTACAAGAAAAACACAAACTATGAAGAACCCGTGAAGTATTGGAAATGTTAAGAGATAATAGTCAGAAAGCCAAAACTTTTTACCAAATTTACACTATCAGAACACTGGAACTCTAACCATGTTGCTTACTTTCAGGTGGCAAATGAGATCTGAAGAGGAGACAGGGGCATTATGGGTAGGGGGAAGAGCATGGAGCTAGGAGCCGTAGCTAGAAAATGCAGCCGTGTTGGACCCGATATGGATCCGAGGACCCACAGGTTGAAAATCAAATGAAGTAAACTACTTCAGATTTAATGGTTTCATCTAAAATTTTATCAGCAATTTTCCAATTTATGACCCCAGTCTTATAGTTCTCATATTTAGAAATACTCCTCATGTAGCACATGTTCACATTTTTATTTATTCACACTGTACTACCAATCTGTGTCCAAATAATGCCATGCAGAGCAACTCCCATCTAACTGTCACCTTGTCTTGTCCATGGGTGCAGAATTTTCTAGTCATGAATGAAACCTGTTACATTACATAGAACATTTTGGATTCACTTTTTGTAATCTTCCTTAAAAGTATCAACATTGTATTCTATATGTTGCATATTTAACAAATCGCATGTTTACTTTCTAATGTGTTTCCTTATGCACTTACTGTGACTAATGTGAAAGGGTACCCACAAAAATATCAGCCATGCATTTCTGTTAGCAATATCAAAGGAAACAAAACAAAAACAAAACAATCACAGCCTTATTCATTCCAAACAATATGAATATGAATGCCAAGAAGGACACTAATACTGTTATGGGTACTAGTGAATATATCGAGACACGCACACACAGACACACACGCACACACGCACACACACGCGCGCACACACACACACTCGCATGCACACACAGACACACACACACACACAGGTGGTAGTGAATATATCAAGTGTGTCTAAGGCTGACAGCTGTCTAGTTATCTGCATAGAGTAGACTAGGCAGTTGATCAACTGGCATTTAAGATCACATAAATTCAGGGGTTGGGAAATTTGCCTTTATCTTGTGTTTGTGCAATTGTAGAGTTAGTGTATATAATTAGTAGGGAATCCAGAGGGATGCAGTGGGGTTTGCCCTCTGCATAAAAGCAATGTTATATTTTGTTTTTTCAAGAGAAAAAAATTGCATATGCCAAGATTGTTTCTTGGCGCAAGTGTAGTGACTTGTCGACTTCTGTGTTTTTGCCCATATGCGGTTGATATTTTGTCAGTCGACTTTGTATGTTTTCACTAATAAGTGACATACCTCTGTATATATGTATAGAGATGATTGCCATTCATTTGGTTTACAACTTATTTGGCAAAAGTTGCAACAATGAGCAACAGTACAACTGTGTATATGCACATTGTGTGCGAGTAACATTTGGTTGAATTCAAGGTTTATATAGCATAGATATGTAGGAGTCTGCAGGAAAATGAATGTTTGAAAAGGCAGTGGTTATGAAAATATGCACGATTATGTTAGGTGGGTTACATAAAGGGATAGATTTAGCATTTCGACTGTTTGGTGGTTTGAATTTTCTGTGTTCTTTTGTCTTGATTAGTGATACTGTTAGGGAAACGTTTTTAGTAATGTAATGTACACACATATGCTTAGTTGCAGGAGTGTAGAGGCATGCTTAGGGTTAGCAACATGATTAAAGTGGTGCAGGGGGGCAGGTAACTGTGATGTTAGTATATTTTATTTGTTTTCCATGAATTTTTGCAATGATTTGTAATTCAATAATAATGGCATTCAACCAAGAGATGTGTAATCATATACCATACAATCCAGATCCAGTAAACATCCACAAGTTTATAAAACATAAAAATAAAACAAATGAAGAACAACCACAGCAGTTCAATTAAATGAACTCTGAGACAGAATAGTGTGATCCCTTCTTATATTGTCATTCAGGACATCCTTCGACAAATCATGCATACATCTCCAGTTTGAATAAACTCATCTGAAACACTTGACAACTAACTAAGAAAAGTAAGAACCTCAGTTATAAAAAATCCATACTTCATATTAAAAATACAACATTATGAACAGATCATTTTGCTCTCCTAGTCCATGCTTAATGCTAAAAAGGTCATCATGACTAGGTGGGATACTGACAGTTAATGTTATTTGTGTGAAAAGTTCCCTCTTGTCTAAAAGAAAGTGCAGGTCAGTCCCCTGTACGTTTCTGTAACTTTTCCGGAAAAAAAAATTTTACCTGGAAAGGGCATTATATTTAAGTGTTCTTGCATAGAAACAGCACTGAAATAAACTTAGGACAGACTCCAAAGAGAGCTCCCCTCCCCGGTGGGGCTCGGTATAAATAGGTTATACAGAGAAAAAAATAGGCATAAAATCCCTCATCAGTCTCAATAAGCAACTCAGGGGACTAATCAAGTCCACCAGAGGCAACTTTGAGGTAAAAATAGCCTCCTAGGCTAAGGATAACCAAAAGCCATTTTTCAATGATGCAGACAACCTTAAGGAGAGTGCCCAACAGTGTGCTGAACTATCAGCAAATGGAACTACCTATAATGAACCACAAAACATAGCAATTTGCTGACTGATACATTTAGCTCTAATTTCACCCCCTCCCCAGTTACCCCCCCCCCCCAAGTTATCCCCAGGAAACACCCTCTACCATTTCTTCAACTATCACTAAAGAACAGGTCCTCACTGCATTTTCCAAAGCTAAAAATATTGCATCAATGGGCCCTAATAGTATCCCAGGATGCCTCCTAACTAGCTTGAAACATGGCCTGTTAGGACCATTAGAATTGTTATTCAACCTCAGCCTCCGAACAAGCTTCGTTCCTCAGGAATGGAGGGCTGCAACAGTCATCCCTCTACATAAAGGGGGCCATCAGCAGACCCAGGGAACTTCAAACCAATAAGTATCACTAGTTTTATATGCAAGACCATGGAAAGAATTTTCATGGACCTGATAAACAAAGAGGAAATATACAAACACTGGACCCATCTGAATTTGGTTTCAACAAGGGCAGGTCATGCCTACTAAAACTGGTGGACATTTTTGAAAATGACTAGAGTCATTGAATTCCCCATATATGTAGATATCCTCCAGAAGGGCCTGACACAGACAAGTAACTGATACCAGAGCCATGTCCTAAAACTCAATACAAAAAACTCCTGCAAATTACAACACTGATAACAGAACCCTAAGAGTACACCCAGTGGTAAGGGACTTGGGAATTGAATTTTGATCACGGTGTGTACATGCTGGTGAGAAAATCCTTCTATGTGGCACAACATATAAGTAAGGGGATAGCATCCAGATCTAAGGATATCATAGTCCCAATATATTCAGCACTCACTAGACTAATAATGGAGTACAATGCACCCTTTGATATGTAACTGACCAGGCATTTTCAGGAGATGGAGTAGCCAAAAAGGTTCCTCACTAAAAGAATACAGGGTGTAAATAACATGTCCTATGCTGACCACTTCATAGTCCTACCCATTGCTCAGTCCTGCAGACTACCGAGAGGCAAGCTATATCTAGCCTACAAGGCCTTCTCTGATCCAGCCCTGATTAATCTACCACACATTTACAAAACAAACAGCACTAGAATTTCCCATTCCAAGGATCTAAACCTTGTCTATGACATAAAAAAAAACATGTTGGTTGAACAGGTATGTGTCACACAGATTACTCCTACACCGGACTAGACTTTCCATTCATACGAAGCAGAGCTCTTTCCTAGGCATATTCAGATGCAATCTTTTATTTATTTTATTATTGACCAACAAACAATCTTGACCAACAAATCGGAAATCTCAACCCCTGGCTTGTTGCCTGCGTCCCTTATTGACAGGGGCAGCTTGTAGACGCCCTAACATACAGG
Organism: Protopterus annectens; assembly: GCF_019279795.1. NCBI lineage: Eukaryota > Metazoa > Chordata > Ceratodontiformes > Protopteridae > Protopterus > Protopterus annectens. The sequence goes on from NC_056725.1 coordinate 49,130,716, forward strand.
CATATATCAAAGCCATTCTAATCCTTGGTCACTGATAATTGGAAAAATCGGGGCATGAATAGCTAGGATAAAAAAGGCTCTAGGGCTGTTAACCCAGTAACTCCTATGCTCCTAAATTTTGTTTTCTGAGAAGAGCACTGATCCACTTTGACTATGTTCAGGTTAGCCCAACAAGGCCAAATATTTCAGTTAGTTATTTTTGTGGTTATTATTATTATTACTATTATTGGAATAATACTCGTGGATTATTTATTGTTATTTCCTACATGTACATCACGAAAACTACACATATCTGAATAAATGACAGATTATTCTGCAAGTAGCATGATCTTTGCTACTGTTGGTCACATCAGTCATTTAGTTCACAAAACAGGGCAGCTAGACACAAATATGCAAGCATTGCTAAGGCCACAAAGTTGTGTTCCTTTGACTTTATTAGAGTTTTAATTTTCTTTGCTTTCACTTTTTTCTGAAATATGTTTCAAATTAGTTTCTCTGTGACTAACACTCAGAGTTTGTTCATTGCCCTTGCCACAAATGGATCATCTAATAACATTTCTATTCGCCATGGAAAATGCTCTTACCACCACTGGAATCCAATTTTTATGCAGCCTTATAGGTTTGGGCTACCTAATAACAGACCAACACTAAGCTGTACAGTACTGGGCTGTTTTGGAGCACCTGCTCTCTTTTGTTTCTCTATTACTTCCAGCAAACATTTGAGTTGATAACCTGTGCTTAAAACTTACAAGATCGTGAGGCCTTTTTGTGATTTTTTTTCTCTAGGTCAGCCTAGCTGTTCTAATGTGTTGGCACTTCCTTTTCATGTCATGTTATGGCCGAGTAAAATGCAAATAGCTATTACTCTGACGTTTCTTATAGATTCAGTTTAACAGTTATCATCATCGGGTTTATCTTTATGAATTTCTACAAAGAATTGCACTTTTTAGAGGGAACAATTAACTGTAAACTGTAAGAATTTGATGGCACAATTAATGTGAACCAGAAATTCATTGCAACTCTCCAGCCCTGTTTGACACATCTAAAAAGATGGTCAGTAAGCTGTACAAAACAGTGATGTACACAGAGATCTTAGAGTTATAGATCAGATTCTTTCCAGGAATTCCTTGACAATATTACCATAACAGTTAGCCATTTCAGGACCCATTGCCTAACATAGTTCATAGGTTTTCTGACTTTATATCAGGTGTCACAAACCAGTGAAAAATACTTCAAGAATGATGTGGCAATTATTTTACGCCCAAATGGGATACAAGTGTATATACATTTGTATTGTTATACAAATGTAGTTAGAATGACATAGCTATACACGTACATATATTGTTGCTATTCATCATACAAGGGGCCAGTGTGTTGTACATCCCATGAAAATATACCTCTCAACCTTGTAGCACAAGAATTCTGGATAAAGCAAAACATAGCCCAAAATCAGGGACAATTTTTAAATATTGCTAAAATAAACTTAGAACATGGATAGAATAACAGGTTTTAGATCAGCTGGCATTTTCTGAAGGATATGAACTCTGAAACTCAAATGTCTGCTATTATTTAATGACTTATATCCTTAAACATTTTGACAAAAAAAAAAACGATATTATAAGGAAAAGACTAGACATATGAGGCAAAAATCTGGACATTCTGCAAAATTCTGGACAGTTGAGAGCTATGCATGACACATTGTATGATAACTGCATATAAAAGTACTGGTAGTTAATTCATTTGTAGACAAAGCTATGATCTGTGGTTCACACTAAGTAAAATGTATGCCTATGTGTATCTTTCTATCTACATATAGTTGTATATGCATTTATACACACAGACACACACACACACACACACACACACACACACACACACACACACACACACACACACACACACACACACATGGGCTGTAGGTAATTCAGACACACAACAGTCTGCAACATGAAATGCTTTTAACTCCAACTGAAACATTATCGGATTGATCAATGTCTCTGCACCACCCCTGGTTAAACTTGTACTAATGTCGCTATATGAATTGGCACTAACTCTCTGCTGTACAAATCGTAATGTACTGTTATCACAGCTATACCCTCCTCTATCATCTCATCTCCTTCATCTTTCTTGTGACTCCTTCTCTCCTTCCTTTCTTTTGGCTGCCCTAACACCTTCACTTACCTTCCTATGTTCTAGATTTTGAACAAGCCTTTATAGTAACAAATACTCTTATGTATAACCTGACAATTTGTGTATATTAATGATACTCTGCTGCATATACCACTCTGTGTTTTAAAAAAATATTTCAACCCATGTAACTGTTATTTTTAATCAAAACTGTTTGCAAATTATGTAACTGATGTCAAGGATGTCTGAATAATGGAACTGTTACCCACGAATGAAAATGACTAAATGATGTTCATGATGTCTCTATAATGGAGCTTTTCTCCTTGGGCTACACACGCACACACTTTTGTGTGTGTGTGTGTGTGTGTGTGTGTGTGTGTGTGTAGTTACAGTTCACTTTGTTGAATCACTTTTTTCATCAAGGTGAACTTGTGTCTTTTTATTGAATGTCATTACTTTTGCAGATATGTCAGTGTTGGGAATATCAACTTACCATCCTATTTGGCACTCACCTCAACTCTAAGTTGAAGACCCAAAAGAGAAAAAAAAGCTCTTTTGCTCACATACTATGACCACAAATACAGTATTGGCATTCCTTTCCATTATATCCTAACATCTTATATTCTTCCCACCCTAGCTACACCTCTGGATATGCTTCCATGCAGGCATATGGGGTTGTTTACTAGTGCCAAAACATTTGAATATACTGAACATTTTGATAATAGAGTTAAGAGTTTTTGTGCAAGTGTGGGTCAGGTTTGAGTAAGAGCTAGATAAGGAGATAAATGTAGTTTTGTGGTGTGTGTGTGTGTGTGTCTTGTGTGGTAAAGGTTTGTCATAACGTAAAGGTTTTTCATAAGGTAATGTGTATTGTTGGGGTGAAGGACAATGGCAGGGTTAGAGTTGATGTACACTCTCACCCCACCTGACTCCTTTGACTTCACCCCTACTTCCTTCACCTTTCTTTGCTTGGAACTCATCCCAAGACTTGATTCCACTATTTTCATCGACCTTTTCCTCTTTGTTCCTTTACTTTGCCCCTATTATGTCTTAGAAACCTGGGTACTTGTAACCTTTTACTCCAAAATACACTTATGTTATATATTTCCTAAAAATGCTTTGTTAAGGCACATTTCACCAATGGTTTTGAACTATTTCAATGTCACGCTGATATTTTTATATTTCCTAGAATGCTTTGTTAAGGTACATTCCACTAATGTTTTTGTTACTATTTGTTATGTCACTTTGTTTCTGTTTTTTCTAAACTGTGTATTAATTTCAATTTTGCTGACTTTTCTATTGTAAAACTGTACATGGAGCTTTTCTCCCCGGGCATCCATTGAAAATGGGCTCATTTGGCCTAATGGACTTTCCCAGTTAACAAACAGTAAATAAATAAAAACAAATGAGTAAGTTGGTACAGAATTTGCTAATAAGTACAGGAAATCAAGACTCAGCATTTTTAAGGACAGTTTTTGGAATCTCACTAGGACATACTCACCGATTTATTATGCACTTTGGACTCTTCATTCTCTCTCTGTCTAGGAGATGCATGTTAGATAACGATGGACACGCTGAGCACAAGTTCAAGTCAGCGATGATAATGGAGACAACAGATATTTATATATGTGTGTGCACTGTATGCATACCATGCATACACATAATACACATATATATATTTATATAGGGGCTATATTATATAAGCAAACACAATGAATTGCGAACGCTATATAATTGACTCACAATCCCCAAAAACCCAAAATGTCGAACACACGGATCAGGGAAAAAAGAATCGCTGACCCGTAAAAAAAAAAAAAAAAAAAAAAAATCAAAACACCCCCCCCCCACTTAAATATACCAACTCTGAGATCGCACCACAGTGGAAGAAATGCCAAAGTCCGGAAAACATCCCAGTGATTATTTTCCCTAGGAAAAAAATCGCTGTTCCGTGCTTTCGGTATTTTGCCATTTCGTGTAATGACGTTCGACTAAACAGCGTTCGCAATTCATTGCATTTGCTAAAATAATAGGGACCCCCGCCCCCCACAACCCCTGCTACTGAAATATATCAACTCCAACACTGTACTCCACAAAAGAAAATGGCAAACATATTACGTGCTTTATGAGTGCCTGTTGTAACCTTAGTCATGTTCCCTTTTAATTTGCTATACCACAACATAACTCATCTTAGTGTAGTAAACTGCGATCTTGGAGTTGATATATTTAAGTAGCAGGGGGTGTGAGTGGTGCAGAGGTGCTTGCCCCTTGCTAATAGGTTGAGTAAACTAATATGCTTTGTCTTTTATTTGTTTCTCTATGTACTTCTGGTGGCATATAGTAAGTGTTACTGTCCTGTAGTTTTTTCAGTATTATGAAATGCAGTCTTTTGAGTTTTCAGTATTTTGAACTTTCAAGATTTTGGCTTCAGAATTTTAAATTTCAAGATTATGAGCTTTCACGATTTAGAGGCAGAACCATACACACACACACACACACACACACACACACACACACACACACACACACACACACACACACACACACACACACACACACACACACATGTGTGTGTGTAAATATAGGACCTTTATTGAATCATTGATGTAAACTAACATTAACTTTCAAGGTATGGGATGCAAACTATTTTCAAAGTATTTTAAACAAAGAAAGTAAAATCAAGCTTCTTTGTAGAGGGGGCATCCCACATCCCTACAAATAAAAATTTATGTCCATCACACTGCAGTGGAGAAAATGACTAACTCCTGTATCCCAGTGTCACCGAGATGGGCAGAACAGTGTCAGCAGCATTCAACTGCAGTATAAGTGAAAGGAACAAAACTTTGGATTCTCATCATATACACTGCTTTTTTACAACACCAGTATATCATAGTGCAAGTAAAGGAAAATGGAGGACCCAGCCATCACACTTATACTGTGATATATGAAATATCAGCAGATTGCTGCAATGGTAAAAAACAAGTGTTTTGTCCCCCCCCTTCACTTACGCTACAATCTACTACTGAAATGCACCATTGGTGTATTTTTAAAAAAACATGCCAGTGGATTGCGTTCTAACAAAATGTACAGCTTTCTATATATACACATACATATACATATGTGTAAAAGAATGTTATTTATTGCACTGATGGGCGCAGGGGTTTTATTCCAGGCTATTGCTATATGAGGCAAGAAGAGACTTTGAGCACAGTTTTTGTAAGGTTTATAGATGCTCAGCAGATTTTTGTCAAAATCAAAGGCGATGATTTGAGAGGTAGGGCTGGAGAATTGTACTTACAGCTGGGCATAGATATACCTATACTGACTGCATGATATATCCACTAAGTGAACTGGTCTGTGCGCTTCATTAAAACTGTACTTAGAATACTGGAAATGTCAGTAATGGGAAAGCTAACTTTCAGTACTGTATATAAGGTTTGCTTGTGTGCATGTAAATGCGGTTGCTTACTAATGTAGAAACTTGTGGATGTACCATTTTTTCATTATCTTGGGAGAGCATACGATATAGCAATACACAACTCATATTAGCACTATAAATACAGTGCATTATGTTAAAATGCAGACATTTATAATTGCATCTCTGTTGCCTAAAGCAGAAACACTTTTCAGATTAATATATAGAAAATAATGGATTGGCTGTATTTGATAAATGGTTTGTCCTTCTGCAAAACAATGAACTCTCTGAAAGTACAGTATTAAAATATTTAATTTTCCCATATGATGCAAACATGCTTGCACTGTTACTGTGTTACATTTAGAATGTATTGCTGATAATACATAAGTGTCTTACACGTGGCAAGTGTTAATGCACTTTTATGGGCCTGTATGTAGTGTAGTATTATGTATTTTCATTTTAAATCACAAAAGAATGTACTTCTAAATGGATGTTGCTTTATTTGTTTTCCTTCTTTTTTCCATCACTGGTATCTATTCTGAATTTTCTTAGAGAAAAAAAATTGTTTTATAGTTTAACTGTGTTTTCATTATTTCTATAGATATAAATTGTGAGTCACCATATCTAATCGACAGTGCAGACAAAAGAAGGAAATCCTGGGTTCCTTTACCTTCTGGGAGTAGCAGTGACTCCATGGATTCAGAATACTTTGATAAGAAGTTAATTTTCCAGTCACCATCAGTAGAAGTAAAGGAGGAGGACCTTAAAAGTGATGGTAAAGATATCCATATTGTTCAGTCCCCTCACCGAGCTTCATGGATTGAAGGGGACCAGATTACAAGGCCTCGACTGCTGAAGAAATCCAGATCAGAAGCCTCTCTTTTCTCATGTGAAAGTTTGCTTTTGCCTCCCATCTCAGAGCTTGATTCCTTGTCAATAAGTAGCATGGAAGATGAAGGAGACAGCCTCTCCACGTTGACAGTTGCCACCAATAAGAAAAGGCATTCCACTGCTCTGACTAACAAGGTACTGCATCGCCTTTCAGCAGTGAGTAATGTGCTTACTGGCTTAATCTCTTTTGACAGGAGAGTAAACAAAAAAATCCTAGACCTGATTCAGGAACAGACTTCTTACTTAGGTGGCTTAGTGCAGAGCTTCATCTCTCACACCTTGAAAAATTCCTCCAAGTACCCCACCAGCACAGAACTGCTACAGGAAATTAGGCAGATGATCACTAACCTGAAGAACTACCTTCTGGAAGGTTCCGAGTTGCAGCCAGTTCTGGAGCATCCAGAGGCAGAAGATTACAACTTAGGTACAGTATATGGCACTACAGCAGCAATGCCGCTGGTAGCCTACATTCTGTTCTTACACGATTGTTGGTTCATTGTGTCTGTTTTCATATTACTGATACTGGAATCATGACCCATGTTTGGTGTGCTGATGGTTTTACAATGTTATTATCTGAGATGTCATGTTTTATGCTGTAAGCACTCACTGTCTGCAAGGTTTCAGCAGGTATCAATCTCACAGCTCAAGACTCGGGGACAAACCAAAAGATAATGTGGGACAAAGCCTCAAATGAGACGAAGCTTTAAGAGCACTTAGAACGTTGTTAGATCAACAGGTTTTAAAGTTGCATTTTTTTTCTGAAAGAAATGAAGTCTGAAACTCAAATGCCTGTCATTATTTAGTAATTGTAATGTTCAGCGAATTGCCAGAAAAACACAAATGGTATGAGGAAAAAATCAAAACTATTTAGCAATATCAGGAACAGTTGAGCTATCTCTATTTCATTCCTAAAATTCTAATGTCTATATGACAAAAACAGCAAAATGACCAGTCCTTAACATAGATGATACCTTCAGTCATAAAGTTTAGTCTGCAGTCAAGTAGCATTCTACATGAAGTAATGCATATTATCATGTTCTCATGATGTCTTTTGGGGACGGATATAACACTGTCATACAAACAGACTAACAAAGATTTTCACTGATAGTTTTTACAATTTCACAGTGTGGTATGCAGTATATCTAACAAGGAATAAAGAGATGAAACAGTTGGTTTTGTCCAATTAAGTTCATGGTTTAGCTTTCAGATCTGTAGGCACTGTAGGCTAAAGTCATTGATTACTAAGTTCTACTACATGTGGGGGTACTGAAAATTACAGACACTATCCCAGGCCACTTTTTATTTGGTTAAGGATTTATTTGATTATCTATCTCTCTATCTTGGCTAGCTGTGTCTATGTACCTATTAATCTGTTTCATGTGTTAACCAGTTAAGTGAACTGGTCTCGACAACAATACTATTTTCAACCTTGACCTAGACCCTCAGGGAAATGACAAACATGCATAGTAAATAAAGAGATGCAAATAGTTATGTGCTAATGCAAACTATAAGCAAGGCAGAGTAAAGCTTACATAATGCAATATACACACAAGGCAGCATTATAGTTTATATAGATTACATAATGCAATATACACACAAGGCAGCATATAGTTTACATAATGCAATATACACACAAGGCAGCATATAGCTAGCATAGATGCATAATTTATAGTATTTGACTTGACATTACTTTTTTTTTGTAAAAATAAAGTAAAAAAAAGCACTAGCGCATTCAGACATAAATTTACATAGCTGTCAATCTAATAGGTTTTAAGCTGATATAGTTGGACTGAGTAGCTGAAATGACTTAACCTAGACCCCTTAAACAGTTGCACTTAAAATAATATTTAACAGCCAGGTGCACTTTCAGACATTTTCAGAATTCAAGCAGCTTGTCAGTAGTGTGACATTTTTGAAGTTGAACATTCCAGGTGGTCAGAGCTATTATACTAAATGCTCTCCCAGCTGCTGCTAGTGTCTAAGCTGGCCTTTGTTGTTCGCAGATATCCTAGCTTCTTAGATTGTAGCTCGTGTCTTATAAATAACTTGTTTCCAAATAGCAGATAATAGGTATCATTAAGCAGCTTGAACATTAAATTGCAGAGCACAAAGGTGGCTGTGGCATCTGCATGAAATGATTTTCTTTTTTTGTATAGTGATACAACACTGTTGCCTATGTGTTAGGTGAATAAACCTTAATAACCTGCTTTTGATAGTTTGTGTTATATGATGGCTGCAATGCTGTAATTGTTAGGGCATACACAAGTCCTGTATAAAGTACATTTACTGCATTTGCATGGCTTGTCTCCATGGTCATAAATGGGATATTTTGATAAAACCTTCTTTCAGTTAAGTACATTGCCAGTTCGTTAACAGGAAACGTTGGAGTCCAGTGATGTGCCTGAGTACTTCTCTATTTTTAGAATGATTTAATAACAGGTTTTTGTGTGTCCAAAACATCGTAGCTATATGTTTCTGAATGAGCATGGAAAAATATTGTTGCAAACCCAATTCCAGCCAATACTGAAGCAATTTTGTAGAAGTAAGTTTAACTGTGTGGAAGATTTGTGTATCCAAAGGAGCACCAGATTGTATGCAAATGGAATGCTTCTGGAAAAGCTGTGGTTATGGTGGGGTAATGGAGGCAGCTGCCCTAAGTTCAAGCTGTTAATGGGTGTGACTGGCAATGTACAAAGAATTCTGCAAACGATCCATGAACCCTGTGCTGGTTTTAGGTCTGGATCCAAAGATACCATGCTTCTCAGATCTGACTGCTGTGGTCTCTTCAACTCTAACATCAGATCACTCTAGAATCCAATCTCTGATCATGGCTGGCATACCAGAACCTGCATTTCCCCTGACCTTTTCCCAAGAGCCATCTGCTCTACATTTTTGCTCTCCATCCATCCTTTGGAAAGACATGGGCATCCTCAGTGGTGTCATCATTCAGATCCATGAGGTCCTTGAGGAGTCTTACCAAAGCCGACATGGATAAGATGATGGGGAACCACTTGGAGACACATATTCAGCTGGGGATTCTAGCCACTTCCCCTGGGGATTGCAGGACTAATGCCTGTCATTCTTAGTCTGGTTGCTCGTTCAAAGATCTGACCAAGTACAGTAGTATTGGATCTGGGTGACCCCCTGGTGGTGCCTCCATCAGAGCTGGTTCCCACTTCAAATCTAACCATGTCCTTATATTGCTCGATTTTGACCATGTTGGACCTCAATGGGTTCCTGAGCTGGGAGGGGGTTGGCACTGGTCTTCTGAATTTTAAGTTGACTCCAAGGTGCTAAGAGCCATACTTGCCTCTTGTCACTTTGGCCTGAGATAGTTCAGATCTGAGCTGGGCTGCATCCAGGGGAAACTCCTGTCAGGATCTTTGAGTCTGAGGAAGAGCTTCTTAGGACCAGCTTCAGTCTCAGCATTTAGGGCATTCAAACAGATCCTTTCCCATTCTGAGAGGGGGCTCCCTGCTTGCATCTAGATCCAACTATGAATTCCTGCTGCTTCTGGTACTTCAGTTTCAGATCACTCCCTATCCTTGGCACAGCCACATCTAATTGGGCTAAGGCAAGCCCAACCTTTGTGCTCCCTTGATGTGCCCATTGCGGAGGAACCCAGGAAACATCAATGCAAGAAGAGGCACTTGGACTCCCCTCAGGAGTCCCTCACAGAAGACACTGACCTCATTTAGAGGTGCAAGTCCCCAAAGTCTCTGTTGGAAGAGGTTTCCTTCCGAAACCTTGAAAAGCGACTGCAGAGAAATTCATAACTTCAACAAAATGCTAGTATTGAAACAACAAAGTAACTTAATTTATTGGCATCAATTCTTAAATGGTAAATACACACACACACACACACACATATATATATATATATATATATATATATATATATATATATATGTTGTTGTTGGTGTCTTTCGGCTTTTCCCGGTTGGGGTCGCCACAGTGGAACTCTGGTCCGCTAATGATTGGCAGTTGATTTTTACGTACCAAGTTGCCAGCTCTGATACAGAACCTTCAAAGAAGGTACGCCCATTCACGCATGTCTCCACACAGAAGACGCCCTAGCTGAGAATCGAACCGGACAGCGTCTTACTGTGATATATATATATTATATATATATATATATATATATATATATATATATATATATATATATATATATATATACACACACACACACACACACACACACACACACACACACACACACACACACACACACACACATCACTGGAATTCTTAATAAATATCAGTAATGCAATGAAAAATAAATCATATTTGTCACAAATTTATAATCTTTAGTTAGATTTCACATATTTAAACAATTCCCATTGGTACTACTCCTCAAAAATTAATAATGAAGACCTCTGAAGAATACAAGAAATTAATACTAAAATCTACAGATAAAACTACATCTTCATTATATTGGAAAATTTTCACTTGGAAATTCTTACAAAGAGATTTTTACACTCCTAGCACAATTACAATTATGTATAAACCAAACAGAATTAAATGCTGGAAATGTGATTCTGAAATAATAGCTGATTGGATGCATTTGTTATATGAATATGAAGTCATCTCCCCCTTATGGAAAGACATTAATAATTTCAAGCTCTATGGTCAGATAGATGCAGTATTTTTAAAGCTTTAGTTTCATTTAATGCTTGATTCCTGAGATAATTCCAAAAAATCCAAGTGCCTCTTCTTTGGTCTAGTCTTGCTATAGCCAGAAAAGTAATAACTAAAAATTGGAAAAGTAAAGTTAGCCCCTCTGGTGTTGAGTGTATTAGTATGGCAAAAATTGTTTGCAGTAGTGAACTGCATACTATAAAGAACTTCTAATATTACACAGTCATATAAATCTCGGCTTAAACTTAAAGACTTGCTTGAAAAATATTAATTGTTGTTATGTACAACTTTGATGTATTGATCACCTGTGGACTTGTATAAATAGTTATTTATTTGGTTTATTACAGATTTGTTTTAAAATCAAATAAAAAAATAAAACACAAAACCTTCCTGAATTATTGAGACAGAAGGAAGACTGGTCCATAGATGCCCCTTCCTGGTAGGAGTCAGTGCTCCTGGAGGCCATTAGGTCTGGCCCATTTCAAACCTGGTTGGTCCCTCCTGTAGATGACCTTGTTGACCTTGTGTCCCAGAGGGTGTGGAAGGAACTGGATGTAGTGGAACCCATTCACCCACAGGGATGGGGTACAGTGGCGTAATGCCATTGTGATGGCTGCAGCCACTAAGAAGGAGCTATATGGAGAGAGTTCTACTGTCCATCCCCCCGAATAGGAAGTCTCGATGTTGAACAGATTTGGCAAGTTTGTGTATGTGTATGTTTTGGTGACCATTACTTTGTGGTCACTAAACTACACGACCCACCAAATTCACTTAAAGTCTCTACGGCTATTCTACTGTCACAGCAGTGAAGTCCAAGAAGGTGCTGGAGTGCCAGTTAGCCACCATGCAGACTATATCAGATTTATCCATGCACCTTATATCAAATACTGTGGATGGAACATTTAGGGAGCAGGTACAGTCATCGCTGTCCACCCCCATGCCTGTATGGATTTATGTTTCTTTGTGGAGAATTTCAAGATGTTATTCTTAAGCACCTCCATTACTGGGCCCACACTGTTTGGTCACAAAGTTAAAAAGAGTCTTACCAGAAGTGAGTAGGAAGGCAAGACCCCTTCTGACATTGGTATCAACTTCTACACCCCTAAAAGGTCCTTCTCGCACAACCAGAAGGGTGGAGAACATCTATGGTTCTGCAAGTGCCAGAGCTTTATTTCAGACACTCCTAGAAACAAAGCCCTCCGAGGCAGTGGCAGGATACTAATGGATGCTACCCAAGAGGCCGAGGTGGTCCACAACATCAAGGGTTTTGCAGCCCTTTCTCCACCAAACCTTTACAGCACTCTGGAATGCTTGCCTGACTGTTCTGCTCTGGAGGAAGTTGGGGACATAAATCTCTGCACCTGCACACCCGAGCACGCACCACAAAAGATGCTGACAATAATTTCCAGAGGCTACATTATCCCCTTTTTTTTTCTCTCTCTCATCCCCCAATCTAAATATATGAACACCTTTGTGAAACATGCATCATTCTGGGTGGTCATGGAGCAGTCCATATTGCCTCTGCTGAAAGACAATTGGATGGGCTTGGTGGACGTCCACGAAACCTACTATAACATCAAGATAGCCAGGCAGTCAAGGAAGCTTTTACACTTCCGAGTAGTCATTATCAATTCTAGGCACTGCTGTTTGGTCTCACCACATCTCCTTTGATGTTCCACAAGTACATGGCAGTAGTAGTTGCACTACTCAGGTTGAACGGGTCTGAGTGTTCCCTTACTTAGATGACTGGCTCATCATGGGCATCTCAAAGGACTCCCTTATCTTGCTTGTCCCTGCAGATTATCATCAGCTGGGAAAAAATCTACTCTGTAGATAGTTCAGGCAATAGAATTTATAGGGTGCCACCTGCACATTACCTCTGAGCCAAGCTTCCATTATCTAGACTGTCTAACTACAGCTGTAAACTTCTCTGGTATTGCTGCACCAACATTTCTCAGCTAACTTCTTTCTCAGTCTCATTACAGCTATGGCAGCATCCATCACCCTCGCTCCTCATCTAAGTTTCTACATGAAGATCCTTCAGTGGACTCTCTTGGCCCAGTGGTCCATACTTCATCAGCTGAAGGTTTACCTGATGACACTCCTCCCAACTTGTGGATGCCACATTAAATGGTGGATAACATCTTCTCTTGTTCTTTTAGGTTGATCCTTGTGTTCCTCCCATGGGTCACAGTGACCTTAGACTCCTCTCTTCTGGGGTGGGTGCACTTTAAATGGACAACTGGTCCCAGTCTGAGGCCCAGCTTTACAGCAATGTTCTGAAGATGGTGGGCAGTCCTCCTAGCATTGTAGGCCTTTTAGGGGTGTGGTTGCTGTTCAGATGGACAATATGTCAGTCGTCTGGTACATCAACAAACAAAGCAGAACCTTTCCTATCCCTATGTCAAGAGGCCATGAGGGTTTGCCAATGGCAATGGTTTTCCCACCACTTTGTTCCTGCAATATGCATCCAAGGGAAATCCAATATTCTGGCAGACACACTGAACAGATCCATTCTTCTGCCTCATGACTGGTCTCTGAACCCATCAATGGCATTAGAGATTTTCAGCCATTGGGTCTATCCCTGCTGAAATCTTGTCTGCAGCCCCATCCAACATCAAATGCACCAGATTTTTTGCCCTATTCTTAGAGGACGGACAGTCAACAAGGGATGCCCTGGTCCCTATTTTGCCCTCAGGATGCTGTTATGCTTATCTGACGCAACTCATAATCCAAATTTCTTCAAGGCAAAAATTATCATTATCAACCCCTTTTGGCTCCATCAGGCTTGGTTCCCCTTCCTTTGGCTATATCTAGCTCATCCTTTTTGCATCCTAGATCCAACACAGGATCTGCTATCTCATCCATCACCTGGACATCAAATCCCTGTTTTTCTCCACTTCCAATAATGACCATAACTTCTAGGCATTCCTCTGATGTGGCTCACGTTCTTGTTTCCTTTCAAAAACCCTCCATCAGGAAAGTTTACAGAAGCAATTGTAAAAGGTTTTCAATTGGGACATTCTCTAAGGGACTACATCCCTTCTCAGTTCCACTTCCATTTATCTTGGATTTTTTTAGTGAACCTTTTTCATTTGGAGCTAGTTACTCCACAATCTAGGTCCAATTGGCTACTATTTCTAATTTTCATGTAGCAGAACATCATACTCATATTGGCCCCCTCAAGCCATCTAAAGCCTTCTTGAGATGGGATTTTTTTCTTTTAATCCATCCAGCTTTGGGAGATCCTGTACTTCCTTGAGACATTGCCGTGTTGTGTCAGTATCTAATTCTTCCCCCTCTTTAACCTGAAAGTGCAGTTGACTTGAAGTTCATTTCTTGGAAGATGCTTTTGTTAGTGGCTAAACCATCAGCCAGAAAGATTTCTGAATTGCAAGCACTGTTGAACAAGTTCCCATAGCAAATCTTTCACAAGAACTGGATTTCTCTCAGAATTAACCCCAATTTTCTTCCCAAGATTGCATCAGTGGCCATCTTGAAGCAGACCATGCATTCATCAGTTTTCTTCCCTGGTTATTCTAACAGAGGTGAATACCAGTTGCACTCTCTGGATGTCTACTTTTAGTTATGTTTTTATTTACATAGAATAAAAGACCTTCGAAGATCTGACCGACTTTTATTCTCCATTTTCAAATTAAAGTTGGGTTCTAGGGTTTTAAAGGTTACAGTTTACAGGTGGCTGACCAAATGTTTAGCCTTTCTTTACAAGTCCAGAGGACTGACTTTACCTCCCAAAGTGAAGGCTCACTCCACTAGCTTCTATGACTTTCCTTAACAGTGTCCCTATTGATGAAATTTGTTCAGCCACAACATGGAATACAGTTCACACCTTCATTTCTCATTATAAACTTGATCTGCAGTTAGAATAAAAGCTTCTTTTAGTTTCACTATTCTTCGTAAGATCATTCCATTGTGTGTCCCAGGCTTTATGTAGTTGGGGACTCTGTGCCACTTGTTGGGGCAGATGGAAAAGACAACATTATATATGAAAATTATCTACTTATAACACTAGATTTGTATTGTATATTTTCATATATCTCAACATCCACCCTCCTCTCCCTGATAAATTGTCACTTGTTCTTCTGGACTTCAAGTGGACTCCACTGATCTTATCTTGGGCCTTGGTGGTTATCATAATGGTTAAGACAAAAGGTACAGGCTTTGACTTTTGCATTTAGTCACTGTCTGGTTATTAGCTGCAAGTCTGCAGACTGATTAGCTAGCATTTACCTATGAACCTAATGCTTCTTTGTCAACAAGCTACTGATATACACCAGATTTTGGAGGGACTGTGAGTAGGGTAAACTTCATCTGAAGGGTTAGCATGGTGGCGGTGCCTTATGGGAAGGGAAAGAGCATGATCCTTGGAGCCAAAAATCTTGTATAAGTGCCAGACTTGGATTTGCATGGATCCAATATGCCTAGTTGTTGAGAAGTACATAAAAAGATAACGGCTTAAGTGCAAGATATTGCAACACGTTTTGGTAAATGCAGTGCATGACAACCATAGCAGTAACAATATACATAAGATATTCATTCAGCACTTTTAAAAGTCAGACAACACAACTCACCGCACTTCCTGTTAGCATGAGCAAATGCATAAGGCTGAAGAGTATGTTCAATGTACAGTGTACAACATGAGCAAAGGCCTGTGCCTCGCAGAAGGCAGTGCAGCAAAGAAATGTACAAATGCTCATCCATGGTGTCATGTCTAAATACAGGGGCTCAATGCCATACTGATAGAAATAAACCCCTCAACTGCCATTCAGTGAATCTAAGTTCATTCTGTCGAAACCGAATACTAATGGGAAGCTCCATCATCAATCATCATCATCATCAATAACCCCCTTTTCCCCATTTTTCGACATGGGGTCAGGGTGTTGTGTTTAATGTCGCTGTCTGTATCGATTCAATGCAACACTCTTGCATTCTTCGACACTCATGCCTGACTTTCACAGATCTTCTCTTACACAATCCAGCCACCTCTTTGCTGGATGCCCTCATTTCCTCTTACTTTCTTCCTGTCCGTCTCAAATCTTCTTCACCAGATTGTTCTCTGCTTTTCTGCACATGTGCCTCAGCCAAAATCTTTTTCATCAGATTGTCTTCTGCTTTTCTGCACGTGCCCACCATAATTTGGTCTCTTTGATCTTTTCTGCAATTGGATCTTCTTTGGCTTCTGCTCTGATGTCCTCATTTCTTTGTCTCACAGTGTGCATTCTACCACCCTTCTCAGGCACTTCATTTCCATCACCTCTAACTTCCTCAACTCCTTTTCCTTTACTGCCCAGGGTTATTGTACTGTAAAGTAGTACTGGTCACACCACAGTTTTGTATACCTTACCTTTCAGCTTCTTTGGCATGATTTTGTCATATACTACACCTAACACTGTATGCCAGTTGGCTGGAGTCCCTCTGATTATAGAATTTGATCTGTTCATTCAGACTTCCCTTCTCATCAGCCATGTCTCTCAGATACTTGAAGCTATTAACCTGTTCCACTTTCTTCTCTTCTACCTCAATTCTCAGCTTCTTCTGATTTTCCCAATTTGCTGCCATTACCACTGTCTCATCTGTTCTTAGTTTCATCCCATGTGCCTTCATTTTTGCATTCCATTCCTCTACCCTTTGCTGAAGTTCTTGCTCAAATTCTGCCTGTAATGCCACATCGTCTGCATACAGTAACTTTGTTGATATGTCCCCCCCCCTGACCTGTTTGCTAATGTAGTCCATCACCAGTATGAACAGCAGTGGACTCAAAGTTGAATCCTGGTGCACACCCACTCACACTGGGAACCCCTCTGTGAGATTGACCACTGTTCGTACTTGAGTCATTGGGTCCGTGTACATAGCCTGCACTAATTATACTAAGGTTTTGAGGACTTGAAGCACCACAGTACTGCCCAAATCAGCTTTCTTGAGACCTTGTCATAGGCTTTCTTTAAGTCTAGGAATGCTCAGTTGGACTTTTTCATCGTCTCTAGCTTCTTCTCAACTGTCTGTCTCACTGCAAACATTGGGTTTGTTGTGCTGCATCCTGATCTGAATCCAAACTGCTCATCTCCCATCTTGCTCCACTGCCCTTTCATCTCATCACTTGGATACATAGGATGTCCATCTTCCTCTGTACCATGATGTCATCCATTTCCAAGCTCCTTCCTGTCAGTGAACCTTCATTGAGTATAGCAATTCTTAGTTCTTGTTTGGCAGATTGATTGGCTTTAAGTCCAGCTTTTGCTCAACAGAGCTATCCCAGGTTACCCAGGCTGGGCAACTGGACACCAGCCAATAACTTATTGACTCAGGGCTGCTGGACTTTATAGCGGTCACACACTGGCCAATAGGGACACATATACCTCTCCCCACTAGTAGCATGGATCCCTGGCATAGGTCAGAGTAGGCCAAGTCCTCAACCCATTTATCACCGGCAAATGCCCATGTCTGTTGATGAAATTAGTCAACATGACCCAATCACCTAGACCAGGGGTGTCCAACCTCTTTGCTTGCCAGGGCCGCACTGAGTGAACAGAAATGGTCTTGGGGCCGCATATAAAATATATCATATAGTTAACTCTTTTGCTGCTGTGGGAGACCAAAGTCGACCTCCTAGCTGTACTGTAGGTGTATTTGAACAATGAATAAATGTAATAAATGCCTAATATTTGCCTTAAAATTCTAATTCTCTTTCTAATTCTAATTCTGTAATCTAACAGTTAACTCTAACATCTTAGTTTATTTGCAAAAAAAGTATATATATTAAAATATATTCACTACAGCACTAGCATTTCTCACTGGGAAAACCACTCCAGCAGTCCAACTACGTAAAATGTCAACATTAGCAGTCCTACAACACTATAATCCACAAAAATAAGCCAACAAATTTGCAATAAAGTAGAGAATTCACATTACTGACTTAATAAAACAATGCTGAATAAACTAGAAGAGGGTCTCACCCAAAGAAATAACTGGTGCCAGAAACATGGCTTCAGGCTAAGTGCCAAAAAAATGCTTCATCATCCCCTTTGAGGAGAGTGATGTCCCCACAAATTTTCACATTAATAATAATGTTGTAAGCACACCATCAGTCGTGAGGTGCTTGGACACCCAGGTTGATAGAAACCTGACTTTTGACCACCACATTGTCTCCGTTGTACGGAAGGCTTTTTACATGGCCCACTTCATTAGTAAGGGTATCTCATCCAGAGACAAGGAGGTCATAACATCCCTGTATTCTTCCTTTACAAGAGCCATTATTGAGTGCAATACCCCTTTTGGCATGTGTCTCAGCAAAACACCCTGACAAAAGAAAGACTACAACCATTTCTGACAAAAAAGGTCAAAGGACTAAGTTCACTTAGTTATCCAAACAGGCTAAAAAGCTTCTTGCTTTCCTCTGTCTCTCACTGACCCCTATAAATTTCATCACTGGCTTCCTTTCCAGGCTAAGAAAGATCCTGCCTTAAGAGACTTCCTCTACCTCAGAAATACTGGTTATATTTAAAACGCTCACTACAAAGATCACAGCCTTCATTGCAACATAAACAAGCCACTTTGTATGGACAGATTCTAGACACAAAAACCTTCCACGTCTGTAAAAAGCTCCTCTCATTATCAAACAATGTTGTTCAGCAACACGACAACTGGATAGCTGGATGGACAGCCATAAATGTACTCCTTGAGTAAGTAGCATAGCCTTCATCAAATCAGATGGAAAATCCACATACTAACCTTTCCTAGCTGGATGGCTAAGATCTAATATTGGTTATTCAAGTCTAATTGCCCAACAAGATGGGCCTATTTAACCAAGAATTCCATTTGCAAAAATATATTCAGTATACATATTAAATCTCTCTCTCTCTCTTACACACACACACACACACACACACACACACACACACACACACACACACACACACACACACACACACACACACACACACAAGGAGCCCCTACTTGTAAAATAGGCAACTTCAGTAATCAAATGACACACTTATTGAATGAAATTGTCTGGAAGTCAAAATATCTGAAAAAAATATAATAGAGATGGATTCATCCATGATATTTCCCACCACCAAAAGGACCATCTATAAATCAACAAACAACTGCTCAGCAAAAAGTAAATCAGTAAGAAATCCATAAACTCTCTAAGATCATACTACATACTGGAGTAAACATATAACTTCAACCTAATCTAAAGCCATTTGACATTCAGACATTTTAATTTGTGCAGAAGTTATTCACAGACTTACAGTTTACTGAGCTGCAATGCTGACCTTCGCTTTTGGAAAAAAAAAAAAAAAACAAATTCCCAGACTTTAATAGCTCAAAGTGCAGAGAGGATTATTTTTATTTATTATGCATTTATTTATTTTTGGAAAACATCTTTAAAACTATTACATTAATTATGCACCCAGAAACACAGAAAAGTTACTGTGATAAGTAAACCACAGACTGCTACAAGAAATCAAAGTCACATTAGGACTCTATGCTTACATCTGAACCAATGAAGCATACCTGTCAATTCCAAAAGAATTAAAGTAGCTTAATAAGAAAGTCAGGGGCGGCCCGTGCTATCGGACTGCCGGACTGCAGCCCCCTCAGAATGAAATAAAAATAGAAAAAAAAACATTTTTAAAATTTTCGCGCATGCGCAGTAGTCCCGACTACTGCGCATCTATGCGCATGCTCCAGGCAGTCCGGCAGGACCCATAGGGAACACATGGAGACGTCTGTGCACTTGTAAAGTGCACAGACTCGCTGGGATGATGTATCGGGGCCGGACTGCAACAGCAGCAGTCAGAACAGTCTCGTCGGGAGGTTTGCTTTCAGGGATCTCACGGGTCTTCAGAGTATTGCGCGGGCAGGATGTATGGATATTATGGAGAAGGAGAACGGACAGGTAAGTGTATGGTGCTTTTTACATTTACAATGTATGGGACTTGCTTTTATACTTTGTGTATGGTACTTGCTTTTACTTTGTGTATTGTATGGGACTTGGTACTGCTTTTACTTTGTGTATTGTATGGGACTTGGAACTGCTTTTAGTGTGTGTATTGTATGGGACTTGGTACTGCTTTTAGTGTGTGTATTGTATGGGACTTGGTACTGCTTTTAGTGTGTGTATTGTATGGGACTTGGTACTGCTTTTAGTGTGTGTATTGTATGGGACTTGGTACTGCTTTTAGTGTGTGTATTGTATGGGACTTGGTACTGCTTTTAGTGTGTGTATTGTATGGGACTTGGTACTGCTTTTAGTGTGTGTATTGTATGGGACTTGGTACTGCTTTTAGTGTGTGTATTGTATGGGACTTGGTACTGCTTTTAGTGTGTGTATTGTATGGGACTTGGTACTGCTTTTAGTGTGTGTGTGTGTGTGTGTGTAAATGCCCCAGGTGCTCATGGTGGTGAGGTAGGGAATACCTCAGGCTTGAACCCTGTACCCTGTATGCAGGTGTTAAAGACTTGAGTTCCCTACCCACCACCATTTGTAAAAAAATTGCAGATTTTTGCCTCATATTTGATCTGATCTGTTCCTCATAATATCTGTGGTTTGTAAATGTTGCAATGCTTGATATTTGATGGTGTAGTAGTAGCATTGTTGCCTCACAGCTGCAGGTTCTCAGGTTTGATTCTTGGCTGGGGTTCCTTCTTTGTGGGGTCTGTATCTTCTCCCTGTGTTTGTGTGGGTTTGCTTTTGTGTCCTCCCATGTTACAAAGACATGTCTGCATTATTTCTTCCTGGGCCTCTGCTGAAAATTGTTTTTTTGTTCCAAGTCAGACTGTCCTGATTAACAAATGTTAAATAAAATTGACAGGCATTTATTTGAATTTCAGACTTCAGGTTTCTGAATGTTTAATTCCTTGCATATTTGATGGTGCAGTGGTAGTATTGTTTCCTCACAGCTATAGGTTTTCTGGTTTGATTCTTGGTTGGGGTGGAGTCTGCATCTCCTCCCTGTGTTTGTGTGGATTTGCTCTGGTGCCCTGCCATTTTACAAAGACGTGTCTGCAGTATTAATCCCTGCGTCTCTGCTGAAAATTGTTTTTGTTCTGTCCACGGTAAAATTGACAGGCATTTGAATTTCAGACTTCAGGTTTCTGAATGTTTAATTTCTTGCATATTTGATGGTGCAGTGGTAGTATTGTTTCCTCACAGCTATAGGTTTCTGGTTTGATTCTTGGTTGGGGTGGCTTCTGTGTGGAGTCTGCATCTCCTCCCTGTGTTTGTGTGGATTTGCTCTGGTGCCCTGCCATTTTACAAAGACGTGTCTGCAGTATTAATTCCTGCGTCTCTGCTGAAAATTGTTTTTGTTCTGTCCGCAGTAAAATTGACAGGCATTTGAATTTCAGACTTCAGGTTTCTGAATGTTTAATTCTTTGCATATTTGATGGTGCAGTGGTAGTATTGTTGCCTCACAGCTATAGGTTTTCTGGTTTGATTCTTGGTTGGGGTGGCTTCTGTGCGGAGTCTGCATCTCCTCCCTGTGTTTGTATGGATTTGCTCTGGTGCCCTGCCATTTTACAAAGACGTGTCTGCAGTATTAATCCCTGCGTCTCTGCTGAAAATTGTTTTTGTTCTGTCCGCAGTAAAATTGACAGGCATTTGAATTTCAGACTTCAGGTTTCTGAATGTTTAATTTCTTGCATATTTGATGGTGCAGTGGTAGTATTGTTGCCTCACAGCTATAGGTTTTCTGGTTTGATTCTTGGTTGGGGTGGCTTCTGTGTGGAGTCTGCATCTCCTCCCTGTGTTTGCGTGGATTTGCTCTGGAGCCCTGCCATTTTACAAAGACGTGTCTGCAGTATTAATCCCTGTGTCTCTGCTGAAAATTGTTTTTGTTCTGTCCGCAGTAAAATTGACAGGCATTTGAATTTCAGACTTCAGGTTTCTGAATGTTTAATTCCTTGCATATTTGATGGTGCAGTGGTAGTATTGTTGACTCACAGCTACAGGTTTTCTGGTTTGATTCTTGGTTGGGGTGGCTTCTGTGTGGAGTCTGCATCTCCTCCCTGTGTTTGTGTGGATTTGCTCTGGTGCCCTGCCATTTTACAAAGACGTGTCTGCAGTATTAATCCCTGTGTCTCTGCTGAAAATTGTTTTTGTTCTGTCCGCAGTAAAATTGACAGGCATTTGAATTTCAGACTTCAGGTTTCTGAATGTTTAATTCCTTGCATATTTGATGGTGCAGTGGAAGTATTGTTGCCTCACAGCTATAGGTTTTCTGGTTCGATTCTTGGTTGGGGTGGCTTCTGTGTGGAGTCTGCATCTCCTCCCTGTGTTTGTGTGGATTTGCTCTGGTGCCCTGCCATTTCACAAAGACGTGTCTGCAGTATTAATCCCTGTGTCTCTGCTGAAAAATGTTTTTGTTCTGTCCGCAGTAAAATTGACAGGCATTTGAATTTCAGACTTCAGGTTTCTGAATGTTTAATTCCTTGCATATTTGATGGTGCAGTGGTAG
The DNA here is from genome assembly GCF_019279795.1 of Protopterus annectens. Taxonomy (NCBI): domain Eukaryota; kingdom Metazoa; phylum Chordata; order Ceratodontiformes; family Protopteridae; genus Protopterus; species Protopterus annectens. The sequence continues at coordinate 49,153,267 of NC_056725.1, forward strand.
TATTGTTGCCTCACAGCTATAGGATTTCTGGTTTGATTCTTGGTTGGGGTGGCTTCTGTGTGGAGTCTGCATCTCCTCCCTGTGTTTGTGTGGATTTGCTCTGGTGCCCTGCCGTTTTACAAAGACGTGTCTGCAGTATTATTCCCTGCGTCTCTGCTGAAAATTGTTTTTGTTCTGTCCGCAGTAAAATTGACAGGCATTTGAATTTCAGATTTCAGGTTTCTGAATGTTTAATTCCTTGCATATTTGATGGTGCAGTGGTAGTATTGTTGCCTCACAGCTATAGGTTTTCTGGTTTGATTCTTGGTTGGGGTGGCTTCTGTGTGGAGTCTGCATCTCCTCCCTGTGTTTGTGTGGATTTGCTCTGGTGCCCTGCCATTTTACAAAGACGTGTCTGCAGTATTAATCCCTGCGTCTCTGCTGAAAATTGTTTTTGTTCTGTCCGCAGTAAAATTGACAGGCATTTGAATTTCAGACTTCAGGTTTCTGAATGTTTAATTCCTTGCATATTTGATGGTGCAGTGGTAATATTGTTGCCTCACAGCTATAGGTTTTCTGGTTTAATTCTTGGTTGGGGTGGCTTCTGTGTGGAGTCTGCATCTCCTCCCTGTGTTTGTGTGGATTTGCTCTGGTGCCCTGCCATTTTACAAAGACGTGTCTGCAGTATTAATCCCTGTGTCTCTGCTGAAAATTGTTTTTGTTCTGTCCGTAGTAAAATTGACAGGCATTTGAATTTCAGACTTCAGGTTTCTGAATGTTTAATTCCTTGCATATTTGATGGTGCAGTGGTAGTATTGTTGCCTCACAGCTATAGGTTTTCTGGTTTGATTCTTGGTTGGGGTGGCTTCTGTGTGGAGTCTGCATCTCCTCCCTGTGTTTGTGTGGATTTGCTCTGGTGCCCTGCCATTTTACAAAGACGTGTCTGCAGTATTAATCCCTGCGTCTCTGCTGAAAAATGTTTTTGTTCTGTCCGCAGCAAAATTGACAGGCATTTGAATTTCAGACTTCAGGTTTCTGAATGTTTAATTCCTTGCATATTTGATGGTGCAGTGGTAGTATTGTTGCCTCACAGCTATAGGTTTTCTGGTTTGATTCTTGATTGGGGTGACTTTTGTGTGGAGTCTGCATCTCCTCCCTGTGTTTGTGTGGATTTGCTCTGGTGCCCTGCCATTTTACAAAGACGTGTCTGCAGTATTATTCCATGCGTCTCTGCTGAAAATTGTTTTTGTTCTGTCCGCAGTAAAATTGACAGGCATTTGAATTTCAGACTTCAGGTTTCTGAATGTTTAATTCCTTGCATATTTGATGGTGCAGTGGTAGTATTGTTGCCTCACAGCTATAGGTTTTCTGGTTTGATTCTTGGTTGGGGTGGCTTCTGTGTGGAGTCTGCATCTCCTCCCTGTGTTTGTGTGGATTTGCTCTGGTGCCCTGCCATTTTACAAAGACGTGTCTACAGTATTAATCCCTACGTCTCTGCTGAAAATTGTTTTTGTTCTGTCCGCAGTAAAATTGACCGGCATTTGAAATTCAAACTTCATGTTCTTCAGAATACATAGTAGCACAACCTTTTTTTCTAGCAATTTTCTAAGTTTATAAGATGAATATTTTAAATTTGTCCCTATTTTTGGGACTGTATTCCCCCATTATTGGCTTCGTCCAGGTTTTTGTGCTAAGGTTGACAGCTATGGCAAGAACTGAATTCACTGAATATGTTTGATGGCTGTATTCCCTCATTACTGGGTTTGTCCAGGTGTTTTGTACTAAGAGGTTGACAGCTATGGTGAGAACTGAATTCACTAAATGATAGCCATTTAAGTTTCAGTCTTCCTCTCTTTTTCAAAGCAGCTGATGTGGCGTAGTGGTATGTTACTCTGATTGTTTTTTGCTCAGGGACCTTGGCAGTAAAATGTATGGTGGCAACACAACATTTTATTCTAGCAACATTCCAAGATTATACAAGCAATGTTTAATGTGTCCCTGGTTTTTGGGCTTTTGGCCCCCCCCCCAATACATTTTGGCTTTTTCCAGTTTTCTTGAGCTGCAAAGTTGAGATGCAGTTGAGTATTGAGTAGATTTTACAAGGAGCTGAGAGCTGCAGGGGAATAGAAGTTTAGTGCTTTGCCTAGTTAATACTATAGCACAACAGGTTGTGTACTTGCTTTTGATGCAGAAGGCTGTGGGTTCTACTCCCACAAGGGGTGGATGCTGCCGTACTGAGAATGTTCTCCTTGGTGAAGATATTAACTATGAGTCTGTTATCAGTTTGCCATCCATTTCCTCTTGCAATATTATGACTAGCTTATCATTTTTTAATGTAATATAGGCAATTTATTCCTGAGGTTCAACAGACACTTTATTTTTCGATGAAACCATGAAATATAAAGGTGATTGCTAGCAGCAACCGCTTCATTAGTTACAGATTTCTTTAATGTGGAATTATTTAGATGACTTACTTCAGAGATTGTGCATATTTACTGATAATGGACTGTAGAATTGTGCATATTTACTGACAAAGGTGGACTGTAGAATTGTGCATATTTACTGATAATGGTGGACTGTAGAATTGTGCATATTTACTAATAATGGTGGACTGTGGAATTGTGCATATTTACTAATAATGATGGACTGTAGAATTGTGTATATTTACTAATAATGGTGGACTGTGGAAGTCTGAGTAGACTTTTTTATGATAAATGTTCTCAATTGGGCAGTTTTGCCATTATGGGTGCATATGGTTTGTTTCATTGCTTACTGGAAAAATGTTCAAAACAAATTTAAAACACCCTCTAACAAGTGTACTGTATTGTACAAGGAATATAATTTTAGTACAATGAGGAAGGTGTATCAAAGAGCACATGTATGTTTCATATGCAAGGGGCCTATGATTTGAAAACAGCCCAAAATTAATCTTTATCTGCCACTGGCAAAATGTATTTTCTTTGAATGTGGGTTTCAATGCTGTTTCAATGAATGTGAGTTTCAAGGGCAGAGAAGTTTTAATGCTAAGTTTTCATTGTGATACTGCATTGCTTTGTTTAGCAGATGACTTAGTGTTTGTGCTGTAAAATACAAAATAAAACTTTCAAATGAAGTCCAACTTATCATAGAAGTAAAGCAGTATGCACATTAGTGTTTATGGTAAATGGAGTGAAATAGCCAAGTAATGGTTCATTGGAATGGCTGCAGAGGCTCCATTCAACCATTATTTTGTCAGGGGGGAAGGGCAGCAAACTCAGACAGGCCCAGCTGAACTATACCTCCCAACTGTCCAGATTTTCAAAGAATGAATAGATTTTTGCTTCTTATTTTTGGTTTGTTCTTCATAAAATTTGTAGTTTTCTGGCAAATCATTTAGGAATTAAGTCACTAAATAATAAGTTTCAGACTTCATAACCTTCAGAAAAATGCATGTTAAAGTAAGAGCTGTTCTATCAACTGTCTCAATTTATACAAGAGCAATTTTTAGTGCTGTTTATATGTGCCCCCAATATATTTGGCCTTGTTCAGATTTACTGCATTAACAGGTTGAGAGGTACATGCAAATAAATTGCTTTATAGAATTAGGCATAGCCAACCTCTCAACTGTCCCCAATTTTTGGCTCAAAATGTTGCTCTTCCCCCTAATAATCCCTCCGCAAAATAACAATTTTGGAAGAAAACATGGAGGGTTTACAATTAAGAAATAACTGTAATAATCAAAGTTATAGATTACTTGAAATGCATGTAGATTCTTTTATTTTGTCAGCTGCTCAAGGTAGCAGTACTAATATTAAAGTGTCCCTTCTTTGGCAGGTAGCAGCTGTATTGTGTGTCTATTTTATATTTTGCATCACATTTTTGGTCCATTTTCATAAAGTTGTGTTTTTGGCAAATTAGTGACAAATCACTAAAGACTGAAGTTAGAAAATGACAGACATTTGAGTTTCAGATTTTATACCCTTCAGAAAATTCATACTAATGCAAGACCTATTCTATTATCTTTCTAAGTTTATTAGAGCAATATTTAAAAATTGTCCTTATTTTTGGGCCTTTGTCCCACTTCTGTGTATGGCTTTGTCCAGATTTCTTGCTCTTGAGGTTGAGAGGTATGACAAATGTGTCAGGGCCATCACAGTCAGCCAGAAAGATTTCAAATTGTGACATGCTTGTTGCACCCCACTTCCCCATGTAGTGACTCTGGATGTGTCCAAGCAAGGCAAGGAGTAGTTGTATCTACCTTGGATGGGGAGGACACACTGCTTAAGTACTACAGTGGCTTTTCATCTGTCCTTGATTTTGCAGAATGGTCTGGTTTCTGTCATATTTTTGTACTGTTGATTTATGCTTATTACTCAGATTTATGCTTATTACTCAAAGTGCCTGTAGCTCTGTGTTTAAGTAGCAATAGTTTAATGACCATAAGGTAAGCTTGTCTGAGATCGTAAGATGCAAGTAAGCTTTAATAAGCATACTGTTAAAGAGTTGCCAACATTGAAAGCCTTTCTGTTGTTGCCATGCAGAGAATACTTGACTAGATAATGTATAAGCCTTGGGTATTAAAGGACAGGATTCCATTATTTTAAAAAGCTCATTACACTTGTTGGAGACTTCCAGTCATCTCTACAGACTTTACCCGTAAACTAAACAGAATGCCAATCATGTGTGGTCCATAACCTGTACAGTAATCCTTTAAGCAATGTATCTTGAGCTTGTTTCTTGTTTGCTTTTCATTTTTTACTTTTATCATGTTTTCCCCATGAAACAAGTTGTCAGGCAGCAGGTCTTTTTTGGATAAGAAACATTTTTACAAGTGGGGGCATCACATAGATTTCTACTTTCAGCATGTTACTTGGTACTTTAATAAAGCTGAATATATTATAATTAGAACTGCAGTGCAAGTTGAAGTGGTTTGAGTTGAGTGCTTCTGGTTTTTCTTATACTTGATTTTGACTGGCATTCCAGTAATGTATTTAAAAAGTAATTTATTTTTTCATGCCTCACAACCTTTTGTTTCCATCTAGATATTAAGTAAGCTGTCATGCAGCCAATGCATTGAAATATTTTTATTCTTCTACACTTATTTTTGTCTTGAGTGAACTTTCATAATGATGGTTTGCCACCCAGGGCAGCGTATTTAATTAAAGTTAGTTTTTTGTGGTTTTGTGCATAGCCCCTCCCCTTTCTGGTTGACCACACCCCCTCCCCTTGACCCCACCCATTCAGCTGTCTCCTGCAGCCCCCCTGTGATTTGAAGTCACCAGCCGCCACTGAAGAAAGTTATTTGCAAGGTTACATGGCAGTTTATATTGGAAATAAGAAGAGATATTAAAAATAAGCAGAGATATTTAAAAGGCTCTGTTTCTCATAATTATGCTGAAAAGTCTTCCAAGGTAAATACAACTTCTGATTTAGTATGGAACCATACCTTTCAACCTTGGAGCAAGAAATCTGGGTAAAGCAAAAAATAAAAGTGGGACACAGGCCCAAAAATAGTTATGCATCACAGACACCATTGACATAACTGTAGCTGCAAACATTATACACCACTTATAATGTTTCTATCCCATCAATTTCAGTTAAGCATTATATGGCTCATTCAATCCTGCCTTCTTTTGCAACAAAGAAAACCATGCTTTGAAATGACAAATGCATTAAAAATAATGAATAAAACACATTGCATCCACATCCTGCAACTTCCTACCTGCAAACAACCACAGTGCTTTCACTGAAACTAGGGCTGCTTATTTCCCCAGAATGACAGCTCTCCCTAATTAAGTCTAATGGTGTACAATCTACCAGGATCTGGACTACCTGAAATAAATAAATTTATGGCCTGCAAATTGCAAGTGCACTTTGTTTAATTAAACTATATTTCTAAGCCCACTTACTGTATTTTTTCAGTAACATCCCAATATACATTTCCAGGTCACTTTACAAGACATTGGCAGTGGTAGACTTGGCATCCCTTCAGAACCCCACAGGCCCACACACATACTGCTAGCATTGTCCATTAAATGTAAATATCCATCCACTGTAAATGGCAAGAAGCTATGTCTTAAAAAAAATCTACTTTTGGCATGCCTAGTACCCAAGTATCAGGTTTCGAAATAAAGAAACATTCTCCACAGTCTGTAAGTCTCCATCTTTAATAGTCATCTACTGTTGCAGCCCTCCCACCACACAAACACACACATACACAATACAAACCACAACATTTAAAAAATGACATTGTGCCCACCTGATTTGCCAGTATTGATGATCCACCAAAGTTATGTTTACTGTTGTCCAATTTACCACTGCTTAGAACCCACCAATGACAAAACAGCACTGGGTGATTTTTTGTTTGTCAGAAAAAAACAATACAACTTTATATGCTACAGTCCCACATAGTCAATCCACTACTGACCTATTAACCCTAGGCTGCTGTCTCATTCTTACTCCCTGGAACTGCATTACCTTGGATGACTACTTTTATTTCCTAAGCAAAAGACAAACTGGAAGATGAGACAAAAATCCAGATATTCTTTGAAAATCCATACAGTTGAGAGGTATGATTTCATATTCAATACAACACTCTCTCTGTCAGGAAAGCCGCAATTTAACGAAAGTGTACTTTTAATGTATGATGTTTTGTGAGCTAACTTATTTGTGTTCAGTAGGTAGATTGATCATTAGCCTCTTTGTGCATGTGTCTCTCTCTCTGTCATGCACACATACACACACACAAATTCTGCTTTCATGCATGCACTCACTCCGTACTTACCCATTAACACAGGTCCCTTTCAAAGGCAACAGCAGCAAATCCATACACGAGTCCCTCTTCAGCGAGAACACACACACACACACACACACTCACTGATTCTTCGGTGCAAAATAATGGCGTAAATACACTGACCCTTCTTTGGCGCAAAAAAATCAAAACTAGAAGGGTGCTTTGGCACATGTGCACACCGACATTAAAGTTACAGGTCACGAGAGTAAAAAACATAAAACAAAAAGTGTTTTGGGGCATGCATACATCGATGTTGCAGTTAGAGGTTGAGGGCCGCATGTGGCCCACGGGCTGCAGGTTGGACATGTCTGATCTAGACCCAAATGAGTGCACAGTAACAAATATTGAAAGTCTTTTTTTTACAGAATTATAAATATGTACAGTACATAAACATTTGCTTCAATAAAATGAAGTAACAAAGTCTGAGCTTAGAAAGTGAAAAGTCAGTGTTTAGCATAACAAAGTAACAGCATGTGCCAAAGAAGCTAGGTAAGTATGTTAATGAAGGTATCATTCCAATCACCTTTCTGAATTAACACATGAAAGAACTAGTGAATAACTTGGAGCTCTAGCTATAAATGTCTATTACTGCTCCTATGCAACTGAGCGCTGATCCTCTTATTTGGAAAAATTCAAGTTTGTGCTTTATTCAGTTCATTAGAAAAAAGTATGTAATCTACTCATTACAAAAAAACAACAATAAAGTACATTCATCAACTAGCATGTCACTGATTCCATACACACATCACACACACCACACACACAGCACACCGCACACACCGCACACACACCACACACACCACACACACCACACACACACACACACACACACACACACACACACACACACACACACACACACACACACCACACACACACACCACACACACACACACACACCACACACACACACCACACACACACACACACACCACACACACACACACACACACACACACACACACACACACACACACACACACACACACACACACACACACACACACACACACACACACCACACACACAAAACTTGTGCAATTCAACTTCCATTTGCCAGAAACAAACAAACATACCAAATGGACTTGCAACATGGGAGGCCCACCTAAAATATTATAGCCAACTGTAAGATCTTATTTACCTTAAGGCAAGTGCCACTTGAGACACTGAGTCACACGATCACTCATCTTACAATACACACATCTGCCTTTTTCATACTAACAGTAGCAGTCAGACTTGCAACACATTTTAATAGACATTCCCCTCATCCTCTCCACACACACACACACACACACACACACACACACACACAGTCAATGTTCATGATTTTCACCAGCAAACACATGCCACAACCCCTTCTTGTACTCACACATGCATTTACTTTATAAGGGAGGATCACACCTACCAAAGCAATGTCCAGAGAGTGCACACATTGTGAATGACTGTACATACTCAGTACACAAGTATATCTGACCAGCGTCACACCTATAAATAGGCACCTGTGATGAAGTGCATGACACCTTGATATTAGTTTTTGAATTAAGGGACTACACTGTCATCTGGTGAGGTACAAATAATCTGTTTGTTACAGTAGCACTATTGTTACCATTCCAGCAATGCAACATATGTGCTAGAGGTATGAATGAGTTCACTGTAATTCCAGTATGGATAGTACTATAATATTCCAGGGAAAGTGCTGCATATTTTTGTTTAACTGCTGCAGAGGATTATGATTGGGTCTCTAATCATATCCAACCTGTGTGTTCAAGATACGGATGTCAAGGAATTCACCTTCAGAGTTGAGTAAAAAAAAAAGTTCAAGCGGGAATCCAGATATCAATTCTGAGAACATAAAAAAGAAGTTATGTACTTACCATAATGTTCTATGTGAGTTGTTCATCTCGCCTTCATTCTTTACTGATGGGTTCCGAGCCGTTCCCTCGGCTCCGAGTTGGCCAATTGCAAAGCTCAAGGTCTTCAAATAGCTCGAGGCCAAGTCCGTATCCCATGATGCACCTAGTTACCTCAGATCTTGTTTGCTGTGTATAATACCATATGTCATTCTTTCACTCCCAAGAAAAGGTGTAGGATTGAGCAACCAGGATGGATCCAGCATCTCAGTCATCTAACAGGGAGGGACATAAGAATGAAGGTGAGATGAACAACTCACATGGAATGTTATGGTGAGTACACAACTTCTTTATGTGAAGTTGTTCTATCTTGCCTTTCATTCTTTACTGATGGGTAGAGTTCTAAGCACCATCAACCTCGGGTGGCTCACGGGAGGTATATTTCTCAGGACCGTGGATCCAAAGGAGGCCGTGTCAGCTTTGTAATAAGTGATAAAGGTATGAGGTTTTGACCAAGTGGCTGCTGCGCAAATGTTATCAATAGAAAGTCTGGCAAAAAAGGCAGAGGATATAGAAACTTCTCTGGTTGAGTGAGCCTTAATTTTATGCCGCAAAGGCATGTTAGTAGCTGAATAAGCAAAGGTAATACAATCAGATAACCATTTAGAAAGAGTTGTTTTAGCCACTGGTCTACCCATCCTGGAGTCTGAAAATGAAACGAAAAGCTGGTCTGATTTCCTGAAATCTTTTGTTCTATCCAAATAAAATCTGAGCTGTCTGTGAACATCAAGTTTGTGCAGCATGTACTCTAAATTGTTTGAATGGTTGGGGAAGAAGACTGGCAAATCAATAATTTGGTTGAGATTAGTTTCAGTGCAAACTTTGGGCAAGAAGGAGGGGTTTGTTCTAAGTGGGACTCTGTCAGCATAGAATATCAAATAAGGAGGCTTGATAGATAAAGCCTGAAGCTCTGACACTCTGTGGGCAGAAGTAATAGCTACTAAAAAGATGGTTTTCCATCACAAAAATTTGAGGTCACATGAGGAAGCTGGTTCAAATGGTGGAAGAATTATGTGGGAAAGCATAACATTTAGATTCCATGGAAAATAGGCAGATTTCACAGGTGGTCTAATATGAAAGGTCCCTTTGAGAAAGGCTTTGGATAACTTGTGACATTAATATTCAATCCTTAGAAACAAAGATGAAAATTAGAAATGGCAGCCAGATGAACACGAACTGTTGCTGCTGCAGCTTCTTTGTTGAAAATTAGTTAAGAACTCTAAAATGGAGGCCATAGGGGCTTGATAAGGATCAATGTTGTTTTTAGAGCCCCATATAAAAAACTTTTTTCCATTTTCTAAGATATAGCTTCCTCATAGAAGATTTATGAGAGGCTAGGAGAATTTGCCTCGTCTCATTGGAAAGGTTATGGAGCCAGGCTATGATGGGAATTGGACCAGCCAAGCTGTCAGCTTCAGTTACTGCAGAGAGGGGTGGAGTTTCCCTGATGAGTGTGTTAGAAGGTCTGGAACTGCGTCCAGAATCCAAGGATCCTCCAAAAGATGAGGTTAAAGAAAGGGGAACCAAATCTGACGAGGCCAATGAGGGGCTATTAGAATGATGGTACTTCCTAGTGTTTTTGTTTTCTGTAAAACCTTGGGTATCAACGGGATTGGTAGAAATGCACAGAGACGACCTGGAGGCCAATTGTATATGAGTGCGTCCCTTGGGGCTTTTCTCAGAGGGGGAATAAGGGCAAAGTAGCTTCGGCATTTTGTGCTCATGTGACTGGCAAAAAGGTCGCAGCAAGGCTGGCTCAACCTGCGGAATGTCCTGTCCTCTATTTCTTTCTTGAAGGACCACTCATGGGGCAACAAGATTGCTTTGCTCAGCTTGCCTGCTATCCCATTGGATTTCCCCGGGATGTGCATTGCCAACAGAAAGCGCTGGGTGGAAATGGCCCACTGCCATACTCTGAGAGCCTCGCGACAAATGGGTTAAGATTTGGTACCTCCTTGTTTATTCAAATACCAGACCACTGACATGTCAGTCTAAATCACAATTGTACCCAGAGGAAGAAAGTCCTGAAAGTACTGAAACTCCAAAAGTACTGCTCTCATCTCTAGGACATTTTTATGCAGATGTGTCTATTGATCGGTCCATGTGCCTTGGGCTGTCTTTCCCTGAAAATAACCCCCCCACCCTATCAGGGAAGTATCTGGGTCACTGTGGCTGCTGGAGGGGGTAGCACAAATGGGCGTCCTACCTTGATATGAATTGAGGTCAAACACCACTGAAGATTCCTTTTGCAGGAATTTGTGATCATTATCATGTGAGACATGGGAAGCTCCTGGTAAGACCATTTAGTGAACAACAGCCATTGTAGAATCCGCATGTGCCTACGACCTAGTGGTATGGCTAGAATTGCTGCTGCCATCAGGCCTAACAATTTCTGAACTTCTGACGCTGGTGCTTTGTCTTTGGAAATCAGAACGCTGACATGTTGACGAAGAAGAAAGACTCTATCCATTGGAAGCCTTAGTGTGATGGTGGTGGTGTCCCATTCTGCTCCTATAAAAATGATATGCTGCAATGGAGACAAGGCAGATTTTTCTGAGTTGATTGTAATGCCAAGTTGATTGCAGAGTGACAGAGTGGACTCCTGGCCTGAATGAGTTGATGCCTGGTGGTGGCGGTAAGGAGCCAATTGTCTAGGTATGGAAACACCTAGAATCCTAAATACCTCAGGTGAGCCGTGACCACTGCCATGTATTTGGTGAACACTCTGGGGGCTGTATTGAGGCCAAAGGGCAGGGCTTGAAACTGCTAATGACTGGCTCCCAGACGGAAGCGCAGATGATCCCTGGATGGCCTGGCCATTTTTATGTGGTAGTATGCATCCTTGAGATCGATCAAGCACATTCAATTGTCTTTCCCTAAGAAGGGAAGTATAAACTGAAGCGTGACCATCCGGAACTTCTCTTTCATTACAAATTTGTTCAGTCTGCTGAGGTCCAATATGGGTCTCCAGTCCCCCGTCTTTTTTGGAAGTAAAAAGAATCTTGAGTAAGTTCTGTATCCTGTCTGGTCTGCTGGGACTGGTTGGATGACTCTTTTTCTTAGCAACGTTTGGACCTCTATTGTTGCTTGTTCCCAGTAACTGGGTGGAATGCCCAGAATTTTTCTTATGGTTGGAGGGGGTGTGGCAAATGGGATGAAGTATCCCCTGGAAATGATACTTTGTACCCAGCTGTCTTTTGTTATTTTGAGCCAGGTGTCTGGGTACAAAGATGAGCGACCCCTGACTGCCTCCAGAACAGGACAGTCAGGCCTCCTTTCAGGAGTGCTGGTAGGGCTTCCCAGAGAAGTGATCTCTGTCACCCTGGTGTTGCGGACCCCCCCCTGCCGCAAGGGTGGCGTCTTTCATTATTGCCCCCTCCTCTGCCTCTGGAGGCGGGTTCACCATGTGTGTCCTGAAAGGCTCCTTGGGCTTTTCGGAACCACATTTTTCCTCCCCTTTGACCCTTAGGGTAGGGTCTGGTAGGGGTGGAAAAATGGACCCCGACGGCAGACAGTCTTTTCATCCTGCTCACACCTGGTTAAGGTTTCCTTCACTTTAGGCCCGAAAAGGGACGAGCCATCAAAGAAGGTATTCACGAAGGATGACTTGAAGGGCTCTATGAAGAAACACAAATGCATCCAGGAGTGTCTCCTAAGAGCAACTCTTGTACCCGCTGCCCTACTCATTCCACCAGCTGCATATGAAATGAGGCGCATGGATGGGTTTACTATAGAACTGAGGGTAGCAAGGTGGGTGACAACTTTGTTGGTAGCTCATGCAGCTACTGTATCCTGAAGAGTCTCTCCTAGCTTTTTAAGGAGATCTCTTTGTAACCTGGCAAAATGGGTTAAATAGTTGAGCGAACGAATAGCAAAAGTCACTGAACTAAACATGCACTTCCCATATCAATCCATGATCCTGGAGTCTCTGTTAGAAGGATGGATAGACGAGGAAGTTTCAGACATTTCCTTTTTGGTGACTGCTGCCACCACCATGGCATCAACTGGCATATCTTTTGTCAAGAAAGCTTTGTCAAGGGGGGCAGAAATGAATTTATTAGGCCTCCTTGGGACAGGCTCCATAGTATCCGGAGACACCCAAGAGGTGGAGGGCTGAGACCCGAAAGCCTTCAAGAGAACTGACTCATCCTCAGTAGGGCTTTTGGACTGCCAATCACACCTCTGCCTAAGGATTTCAAGTAGCTCAGCAAATGAGATATCTTCAGACGGGGACCGTGGGGGCCATTCTGACACATCCAAGTCAGTATCAGATGTTAAAGACTCCTGGGGTAGAGTCTAGATATTTCCTCTTACACAATTTTTTCCTGGGAACCTCATCAGTGGGAGCTTCTGGTGAGGTCTTGGAATAGCAAGGGCCACCCAATGGGGTTTCCTGAGGCTCTGGGTCTCTACACTTGGTCAGGATGTGTGAGGCAGAAGCAGACACAGGTGTTTTAGGGAGGAGTAAGCCAGACCTGAGGTTGAGGATGTCTTAGGAGACATGACTCTCCTCATGGCATCAAAAGCACCTCTGCTCCAATGCGAGGGAACCGACGGGTCCGAGGAAACCATCGACACCCCCGGCACTGGGACAGTGAGCTCTGAACCAGAGGTAGGAGCTGAGCTCATCCAAGCCGAAGCCCTGAGAGACAGAGTCGTAGCAGACTATCCTCCCTGGACCCGACCAGAGAGTGTTGGCTCTTAGAGTCATTGATCAGCACTGAGATGTCAAAGTGCCCAGAGCCAAAGACACTGGAGATGGAGTCGGCTCCGAGGGTTCCACGATCAACAGGTCCAACTCCTCTGGCACTGAAGGACCAGCATGGCTCGGAGGAACAGTTTGAGCTGGTGTAAGGTGCTTTGGCTCCAAAGCCATTTGGGCCGAAGCCGATAAAATATTTGCTAAGGTCGGTGCCGATAACAGCTTCTGCACTACATGACCCACATCCAGATCTGAAAGGCTGATAGAGGACCAAGATGATTGCACCGAAGGTGGTACCGACTGTAATAACGGACTATTTGGAGCTTCAGATACCGGTTCCAAGACTGGGGACTGGCTCCAAAACAAAAAAGACTAATTTCCAATGGCAGTGGAGCCGAAGTCGAAGACTTATTTGATTTCTTTGAGTTAGAAGTCTTAGAAGACTTTGAGGACTTGATGAATTCATCTTGGTCACTCAAAGCTTCTAGGAAGGATGGTTTCAACAAACCTCTATTAGTTTTCTTTTCCTTTCCTGTAGGACCCTGGAGGAGAAGGAATGGCATACAGAGCAGCTATCCTGTAAATGCAGGGCTCCTAGACAGTATGCACAATTTACATGGTGTCTGTTGCAGACATCTTTTGGCCACTTCTTGAAACCTGACTTAGTATGCTTCTCTTGGTCAGCCATTGTAATGTCACAGAGAAAACAAAAAAAATCTAAGCAGTAATTATCAATAATAGCCTTAAATAAAAACAGGCTACACACACACACACACACACACACACACACACACACACACACACACACACACACACACAGTAACGCTACTGTAAATATAAAGTGGCAGAAAAGGGTCAATTACTGCCCCCACAAATGGTCTAAAACACACAATATGAACAGACTGTGTAAGGAAAAAGAGGATAGCTGCTATAAGACACAGCACACTTGTCTAAATATTCTAAGGAATAACTATATCCGACAAAATTACTGTTAACTACAAAAAAACTTCAACAGTAATTATTAAATTCAACCCTTTTGTAAAAAAATTAAAGCTAAACACACCACACAGCAAAAACTACCATCTAACTATTTAGTATGAAATGTGACAAAGGTCACTGACTAAACACACTCTAGTAAATAGCAAAGGATTTTTAAACTAGGCCTAAAGCAAGAGGCCAACTACAATTTTAAGCACACTAAGGGAAGGAAATAAATGTAGGTAAACACACCAAAAGGCTGTAAGACCTTTATAAAACTATTTAAACTATCTAACTATCTAAATATAAATAAGTTAAGTTGAAAACAGTTTTACTGACTCGAGCAAATGCAGAACCTCCGATCTATTGCAGCAGCAAACTAGATCTGGGGTAACTCTAAGTGCATCATGGGATACGGACTTGGCCTTGAGCTATTTGAAGACCTCGAGCTTTGCAATTGGCCGACTCAGAGCAGAGGGATCAGCTCCGAACCCATCAGTAAAGAATGAATGACGAGATAGAACAACTTCACATCAGGTAGTTATGATCAAATAGAACCAAACATATTTCTTTGCAGTAACTGGAGCTTAAATACCTTGATATGCTACTAGTTACACAGAGTGCAAAATGTTTTACAGACTCGCAACAGAGACAATGTGAAAAGGTGGTGTCCCTTTGATGAATGAATGGCTATGCGAGCTGTTAAATAACCTCAATTTGCAAGTGTGTGTGTGTGTGTGTGTGTGTGTGTGTGTGTGTGTGTGTGTGTGTGTGTGTGTCTGTTGGCTGCTGTAAATGCTCTGACACAAGATTAGAGCTTAGAAGCACTGAAGTTCTTGACAAAACTTAAGTACCTTTCTTGTAACAGAGTTGTCTTTCTTCCTGAATTCAGAGTGCAGTAGTAGTGTTCGATGTACGAGTTTGTCAAGGTATAATGAATGCACTAATTCAGGGTTAGGCAATGTCTGAAATACTGAAATATCAAAAAGTTTGCAACTAAGATTAAAATAATAGTACACAAACTTTGGTTTAGTTAGAGCACATAAAGGGAAATTGGCTAGGCTTAAAACACCCCACAAGGGCAGTTAGTCTAGTGCTTACCTATGAACTTAAAAACTCACAACTAGAAAGTCGCGTCTATATTATCTTGTCGAAAGATGACAATATCGAACAGCATAAACATCGAAAATGCCGTAATCAAAACTGCATCCCCCCCCACATCCCCTGCTAATTATATATACCAACTCAGAGATCGCACTAGTGAGGAAAGAACTAATTTTCTCATCCCCACTGTACCATGATCCCACAACAACACTTTCGATGTATGGCATTTACGACATTATTGCCGTTCGATATTTTCAACATGTGATAAGGTGAAGTAGACCCAGAAAGTCAACTAATAACGAATAAAATGGACTCCATAAAAGCAAGGTACAACTTGCTGTAGATAAGATTTTGATTTCAAAATATTCAGTGCCATAGCCTTTTGCATTCTGTTTGAAAAATATAAGCCACATGATGTGTTAACTTTTAACCCTAATGTAATTTTACTTGATTATTCTAGCTAAAATAAATCAGAAGTCACAGTAAAATATGTGACAATGATATTATTCAAGCAAGACTCAGTCACTTGGCCATGCTAAATACCTTAATGAGGTTTCTGTAATGAAACATTAAGTAGCAGAACATTTTAAAGAGAGAGAAAACAAATTACTAAAAAGAAAATTAAACTTTGGGGTACAAAGACAGAACATAGATGAAGCAATAGGGAAAAGTGTTCATCCTATGGGTTGCAGTATGACTCTGTGAATACACAGAAGAGCTGACTTTGAGGGTGGTATGAAGCAAGTCTTGTCTCATGTTATAACTAGCTGACTTAAAAATGCTCATGTATAGAAGAAAATACATCAGTCACCTTTTGACAACATAAAATAAATGTCTCAAGGAAATAGATTTAGACCGCCAGGAATGTATTATACCTAAGACTGCCATTTACCTTTAAACATTTACGTGCAGCTCAAGAGTAAAAGTAACTCTGCCCTTTACTTTCACCAGTACAGGGATTTTTTGTTAATGCTCGTTTTCTGTATCACACCAACATGGTAGAGAGATGAAACCCTCACTACAGTCCATGCAACTTGACTTCAGTTAGTTGCTTGGAAAATTTGACAACACAACTGAGAAGGAGTAGCATGTCTATTAGGATGGGGGGGGGGTGCTGGGGGGATCCTATAGCAGAGCTCAGGTGAAGGCCAAGTCTCAAAGAAATGAACTGCAGTACTGGAATCAGTAAGGAACTGAGGAGACATGATCACTTCAGCCAGGTTTCTTCCCAAAGGGCTACACCATTATGACCCTATTCAACTGAAGTGTCAGCAAGAGTGTGGAGAATCAGCCAGCAAAATTCCCTCCCCAATTGCAAAATGAGAGTGCCTTGCTGATTAGTTACTCTTGGCAGTGCCAGCAGGAGCAGCACCTAGAACTTGGCACACAAGTAGAGGGAGGCCTCTTTGCAGAGGTTATGTCCCAGCTGGGAAACCCTTCTAGTGTGAGTCACACTGGGGAGCCTGCAAAGGTGTGGGGATTGTAGAGCATGGTGCAAGCATTCGGGCCTGAAGTCAGCAGCAGTGATATGAAGAAAATAAAGATGCTCACTCTCTAGAGAAAAATATAAGATTTTGGCTTCTTGTGTGGCACAGTCTCAGTTCACAAACATTATTTGTATATACTGTATACCTTACCTTGAAAAAGAAGTGATATAATTATTCCTTACAAAAACTGGCAGACTTCAAGCTAGCATGTGGTGCTTTGTATAGGGGAAATATTTCCTTAAGCCTTAGATTGTTCCTTACACAAATGTCAGCAAATTATAATCAGTTCCTTAACTGGATACAGCTACTATGTATGTCATTTCACTCTTAAGGACTGAGATGTAATCAGCAATGAATTTAAATAGGCAATTTGTCCTTCTCAGTTGATAGATTTTAGGTTATAATATCTTTACAGTGACAGAAATGAATAGTCTGACAAATTAGCTCTGATGTATTAATAGAAAAAAAATTCTAATGACATGTTTTCATGATCAAATGTGTTACTGGTTTCTATGACTGCAGCAAGTTGTTTTTGTCTAAAGATGCCCACTGCACATCTTCCCAAGGTCCACCATTTAGCCATGCAGATTGTGTTGGGACTTCGTAAACACTCCAATTACCCACAATAAATGAATGAGCTGTAGGGCTATTGTTTCCTGGGGGAATGAATGAGGCAATTGGCTGACGTGGGTAAAAAACAAAAAAATAAAATATCATAATAAATGTGTATGATATTGACTTGTGATGCAATGCTAACTTGTTGTAGTCTTGCTTTGCATATATAGTGCATTCCTCATCTTCAGTAGAAGTTATATACCAGCCTTTAAAGAAACAGATGTAATGCAGTTTGCTAGGCTGTCATAATCAAAGACCCATGCATACCTTTCTATAGGAGACAATCCTTTAATTGCCTGTTGATAGTTGCAGAGAATTAGAGTTTGATGATCAGTTACGTACCGCACCCAAGGCTGCCATTTTTGTTGGCAAGGCTGGGCCTCTTGACTTCTGTCTATTGAAAGGGCTGGGGTGTTACTCCCCAACAACAAATCTTAATATTGCCTTCAGCCTATTACAATTATCATTTACCAAACTGAAGTACCTACCTAATAAATAGTACTTTGTGCTGCAGATGGCCCTTTTTATAGCTAATCAATTTTTTTAAAGACTTTATAACGTGTTTCTGCATTGTTCAATTACCTGTTGATATAAGTGTACAGGCTGCATACCTTGGTAGAACATTGCTATTTCAAGACGTTCAGTCTGCCTCTGACACGTTACTATCTAAAATAAACTGTTTAGTATAATCAGGAGTTACTAATACTGGCTCAGAACAAAGGATATTTTTTATTTCATTGAATTCTCTGACTGCCTGAAAAGATCAGTGTGCATTGGCAGGAGCTTTTCCTCTTGTGAAATTTGTCAGAAGAAAGGCAGTAGTTGAAAAGTTAAGCACATACTTTCTGTAGTACCCTGCTAGCCACAGATAAGTCTTCATCCGTCTTTTAATTGATAGCACAGGCATTTTTTATGGCTTCTCTTTTTGTACGTGTGACCTTACCACCTCTCTTCCTACAATGTACTCCGAGTACTTGGCTTCCAACATACTCACTTCACTTTTACAGTGAAGCCTGTTTGTCTTATAGATTGTAATACAGACTGCCCTTTTGGTAGGCAAGATTCCCAGCCTTCTTGATGAAAGACCACATTACCAGGTACAAAGCAGATTGAGACTGAAGCTATAATAGTTTATCCATTAGCCATTGAAAGGTGTATGGGGGTCTGTTTAGGCCATATGTTAACACTGTGCACCGAAATAAACCATCATATGTTACAAAAGTTGTTTTTCTTTGAAAGAGGGCTTAAGTGGTATCTGTAAGTTCCCTTCGTCAGTTGCAGTGATGTCAGTAGTGGGGGTTTCCTAGTTTCACTATCCATTCTTCATTTTTTGAAAAGTATTACCTATCAAACTTAGAATCCTATCCAGTTTCTTAAAGTCATTATAGACTCTAGTCCTACCCTTGGGTATGGGAACTAGCAATTTAGTTCTCCCATGTATTTCTGAGAAACTCCTTTATTTCTTAAGACAATGTACTCATGTCAATGATCTCCCTAAAGGCACTTCAGTTAGAAATGTTCTGGTCTGTCAGGTTTGGACTCACTGCAGGATGTCTTACTTTTTTCCATGGCTTCAGTCAGTTAATGTGCTCTATCTTTTTCTATCCTGTTTGTATTGCCTTGTGCTTCACTGCATGTATCATTTCAATCACCTCAAATGGCTTTTGCAGTTTAGCCAAAAATATGTTTCCATGACAGGTGCTAGCAGTAATACCTAATCTCATTTTTTTAAATACTCTAAGTCAGGCATTTTTATTATATGCTTGTTGCATTGCCTGTGTTTCTGCATGTTCTGCTTTTGTATGGGCATAACCAGCTTTAGCACATACTGTGAGTTAAATGGCATATCTCTTCTACCCACACTTCCTTAGTAATGATAAATAGTCCTCTGGGATGCATACCTTATAAATATTCAAATAGGTAAACCCACTTGAAGCTTGTGGCACCTCTCTGACTGTAGTTAGTAAGATAATAACTGGTCCTAGCATAGATTTTACTATTTTATCAAACCTCTCTTCTGATCAGTCTGCACATGGTTGACTGATGTCTAACCGTTTCTGTCTAAGGCACAAACATAACTAATGCAATACCCTTGACATAATGGGGCCAACTCAGTCTCACCCAATCTAGAGAATAACAGTGCCAGTTCACTGACAGCCTTAACATTATTTTTGCATAATGGCACCGCTTCTGGAAATGTAGTGATAGTTCATTATTATTAGTATGTACTTGTGGACCCACAATGTCCATAGCATTATGTTCAAATGGCACCTCTGTGATAGGTATTGGGATTGATGTGCTTTTAAATTCAGGAATAGATGCAGTTTTCTGGTGTTCTGAACAAGGAACTCAGCGAGTTTCCTTTTCTTTCATTATACCTGATCCATAAAATCTTGTACACTTGCTGTGGTTTTGTCATTTAACAGGTGACAACCTAACATATGAAAATTGAATATTTTCATTTTTAGCACTAGTACATAGTAACTGAGGTAGAATTTCTTCATCTTTCATGTCAGTATAGCGTTAAGAAATAATGGGAATTCTTCACTACCATCCCGCAAAACGTTTCTTTTATTCTGTCTTGCCCTTCTTAAAGGATCGTCTTCCCATTGTGCGTTTATAATGATTAAATGGCTAATTTTTAAGTCTACTAACTCAGGGTTAATTTCTTCAGAACATGATTCAAGATGGAAGATCTAGCAGTTTCCTTCTCCAAAAATACTGACACTGTCACTTTGTTCAGTGTTTTCTCCAATAAAGTCAATTCTAGACAAAAATCGGCTTTTGCTTTAGTTTTTCTGTTATCTGAACAAACCTCCTGAATGCTCTCCTTTCTTTTAATTTATTTAGTTGTCTATGTTAGGCAATACCACCCTGTTTCTTTTCTTTTACTATTTTGCCCTGTCCCTCTGCTTTTTTTACTTACAGATACCCATTGAGTAGAATGTGTTATTCTATTTTACTAACATTATTCTGATGGTGTTCACTAAATTACCCAACCTCTGTCTCTGTTTCCATGCTACATTCTTGTAAGATTCTCTGCAGACTTCTGTGGCATTTAAGGGTTAATTTTGATAGACACTGACTCGTAATTAATATTTAGATTGCTAGTTTTATCAGATAGGTTTCCTCAAACCTATCAATGTGATCTGAATCGAGTTCTGTGTGCTGTCTGGAAGCCAACATTTTTTTCTTTCTTTTCTGGTGAATTGAGATTGTGGACAAGTCTTGCAGAAGGTCATGTGGCTTTGAACACTGGTATGTTAGATTAATTTCAACCACCTATTTTCAGCCTTTAAACAAAAAAACACATACCAAGCTTCCTAGTTGCAGAGAAGTGTTTTTCCTGTTGATAGGTGATAAGGACTGCAGGAGTAACAAAATGCACCCTGGCAATGGAGGGAATTGGTTTTTGGTAGCCCAAAGAGTATACTTGCTAAGGTAGAATCTGCTGGCTGAATGCTTTGAGCTGGATTGGGTCTATTGTGTAGGTCTGTAGATGGAAACATGGCAGTGCAGATAGTCTACACATCCCTTAGGAGAATTACATTTCAGAGACTGACTAGAAAGCAGAGCAGAAGTTAAATTATCTGAAAGGTGAACATGGTTAGCTACTATGGTGTTATTTAGTATAACTAATGGCCAGACAGGCAAATTATTAGAGTAGGTGGGCTGCAATATGAGCATAAATGTAACTGGTACTAGGGATTTCAGGAGCTTATCTGATAAAGTAGTGACTGTAGAATGCAGTCAGAAGGTTACTTTGATTAATTTTGAGGTTTCTCTGCAGAACAATCAAAAATAAGTAATAGCAGTATCAATTTGTCAAGCATGTCTTTGGTACAATGCATTACTATAGAAGCTGCTTAACAAGTATGGCGCAAGAAAATAATTTACTAGAAACCTGAGGCAGGTAAATAGTTATGCTGTTGTCTGGTGTTGCAGGGTTTTGTGAGTGTGCATTACCAGTGCATTTCACCATATACTGTGGTTAGAAGACAACAGACTTGGTGGATACAATGTTTGTGTCGCTATGGTGGACATACAAATGGGGAAACCATAGCCACTGTTTCTATGATCTGCTTTGAAGAGGCAGCTGGAACTTTGGATTCATCCCACCACTATCTGATGTTGAGCAGACTTAGCCTATACCCATCCCAGTGGAGGTCTGTGGGAAATTATTTTGAAAGTGAGAGGAGTGCCACCTGTTTAATCAAAGACTTTACTACAGAGAAACAAATCTAAGATGACTACATTGTGCCTAATCCACTTTACAAACAAAAAAAAAACGGTCAAAACCAAAAGCTGAAATGTCTACTGTAAGGAAGCAAATAAGAGCACAGAATGAATGGATAGCTTAGAGGCCAGATGCAGGTGCAAAATAACTACATTGGTAACTTTGTTAGAAAACACTCAAAGACTGATGGTGTTTAAAGAACACTTTTGGAAAGCACACTTGGGCCTGTCACACTTTGGTCTGCAGTACACAGTTAAACCAGCACTCAGTGTATTGAGTGAGAGCCATTATCCTAGTCAGTGATATAGATAGACCATCTTCAAAATCTTTAACTGTAAGAAGAACAATATTCTTTGAAGACCCAGAGGACTGAAAACATTTTCCTGGCAAAGTTCATGTTTTTGGATGTTTCATGATTTTTACCAGCTATTAGACTGGAAGATGCGATGTGTAAAGAAGCTGGGAAGAAGCTGTTCAGTGCTTGTTTTAAGCCATGAAATCTGCTTACATCCAAGCTGCATGTCATGTTGGGAGCAGTTCCTGAATGTAATACAGACTACTGAGTCACTGGAAACGTTCCCCAACTCATCAACAAATGATTAACATGCTGACATGACTGTTCTTCAGCTCGATATAGAATATTGAATAATCACAGTAAGGACCAAAGTAGCAAACCAAGACAGACACAAAAAAACAATACATATGAGCCATCATCATTATAAACAGGTAGGGGGCACCAAGCCTGCTGGACCAGCCAACAACATATGTACAGAAATAAAAATATGACATTTTCGTTAACATTTCCCTTAAACCTGTATCAAAAGCTTCAAATGGGACTGTGTCAGAATTCAAATTCAGCTTTCAGCTTCCTAGTGGATCTCTTCAGCTCTTTATAAGTTTGCTTACGTGTCCTCTTAAGGTAAGTGGAAAGAAACTTCTCATAAGCATTAAGCAATTTATTTCTCTTGCTATATAATTTGCAATAAGAATGAAAGGAATATGTTGCAGACACAAAACAGTGTATTAAATCTAGTGAGATAGAAGTGGTGAATGGTATATTAGGAGATTTTGCAACAATTCATGCTCCACTACAGCAAAGCTCTCGCAGGATTTCACTAAATATATTAAGCTGACCTAATATTTTTTGTATAATAACCATTTGACATACCTTGTTTGCATATGATGCAATATCTGCCAAAGACCCACCCACCATCCAACACATTCTCCCATCATGCTCTTAACCAGATGGTTAAGACGGTAGAGCTACTCAACCCTACTCAAAATAGCTCCACCACCCTTAAAACAAAAGTGTGCCAATATCATTTATTTCACATAAAGAGTAGCTGGAAGTTTCCACTTCTGAATTACCCTCCACTTAATGGTCAGTCCTCTGCCCTGCATGGGAACTACCCAAATGACCTCAAGGAATGCATGGGACTTGGAAAGCATCATTACAGCCAGATTTAGCAGCTTAACCTGAACATTTTTTAATCCAGGGCACTATAATTTACCTTCCAAGCCTCACCTTCTGTGTTAGAAGATGGGCAATCCTGGTTTTATCAAAGCATATCTGCAAGGCTGGTAGGGTAAATCCTGACTTTCAATGGCATCATTAAGATATTGAATCATATTCTGGCAGGTCAACACTCAAAGTGTTGTGTGGTCACCTTAATTAACTGATATTATTAGGATATAACAACACCAATGGCTTACAGATAGGACACAAAAGACTCTGAAGCACTTCATCTTTTAAGTCTTAACCGTCTTCCAAAAGGATAATCCTAACTGACCCCATTTTACAAGATATGACTACTTTGTCCATCACTTTATTTTCATTATCTTGAAGCATCATTCGAGGAATTTTAGCCGGAGCATCCATTTCAAACGCGGTCAGCAATATGCTGACATACAGACATTAAGCCTGTAATCACATTATATGCTACATTCCGTTAGTACACTACTAACTGACAGTGCTGGATTACTGACCACAAGTAGTATGCCATCTGTATAAGCTAACATTTCTATCATGACTTTTTCATACTAAATCCCTTTGGACAGTCTGGCCTTCCTTTTCACTGAAAACAATAGCTAAGCAGTGAGACTAGAGAGGTGATAAAGGACAGGCCCAATGGGACTCTAAGAATATCAAAAAGCATAGGTAGAAATTAATTGCATCTTCTTCTTCTTTCGGCTGATCCCGTTAGGGGTTGCCACAGTGAATCATCTGTTTCCATTTCTTCTGCATCTTGCTCTGTCACACCAACCACCTGCATGTCCTCTCTTACCACATCCATAAACCTTATCTTAGGCCTTCCTCTTTCCCTGTTACCTGGCAGCTTCATCCTTAGCATCTTTTTTCCAATATACTCTGCATATCTCCTCAGCACATGTCCAAACCAACGTAATCTTGCCTCTCTGGCTTTGTCTCCAAACCTTCCAACCTGGACTGATCCTCTAATATACTTATTCCTAATCCTGTCCACCCTCGTCACACCCAGTGCAAACCTTAATATCTTTAACTCTGCCACGTCCAGCTCTGACTCCTGCCTTTTTGTTAGTGCCACTGTCTGCATCCCATATAACATAGCTGGTCTCACTACCTTCTTGTAGACCTTCCCTTTCACTCTTACTGGTACTCGTCTGTCACAAATCACTCCTGACACTCTTCTCCACCCACTCCATCCTACCTGTACTCTCTTCTTCACCTCTCTTCCACACTCACCATTACTCTGAACTGTTGATCCCAAGTATTTAAACTCATCCACCTTCGCCACCTCTACTCCCTGCATCCTCACCATTCCTCTATCCTCCCTCTCATTCACACACATATATTCTGTCTTAGTCCTGCTGACCTTCATTCCTCTTCTCTCTAGAGCATATCTCCACCACTTCAGGGTCTCCTCCACCTGTTCCCTATTCTCACTACAGATCACAACATCATCTGCAAACATCATAGTCCACGGGAACTCATGTCTGATCTCGTTTGTCAGTCTGCCATCACCATTGCAAATAAGAAAGGGCTCAGAGCTGATTCTTGATGTAATCATACTTCCACCTTAAACGCATCTTTCACTCCCACCGCAGACCTCACCACTGTCACAGTATCCTCATACATATCCTGTATCACTCTTACATACTTCTCTGACACTCCTGACTTCCTCATACAATACCACAACTCCTCTCTAGGCACCCTGTCATATGGTTTCTCTAAGTCCACAAAGACACAATGCAACTCCTTCTGACCTTCTCTGTACTTCTCCATCAACACTCTCGGAGCAAACATTGCATCTGTAGTACTCTTTCCTGGCATGAAACCACACTGCTGATCACTAATCACCTCCCTTCTTAACCTAGCTTCCACTACTTTTTTCCATAACTTCATGCTGTGACTGATCAGTTTAATCCCACTGTAGTTACTACAGCTCTGCACATCACCCTTATTCTTAAAGATCAGTACCAAAGCACTTTTTCTCCATTCCTCAGGCATCCTCTCACTTTCTAAGATTTCATTAAACAATCTAGTTAAAAACTCCACTGTGATTTCACCTAAACACCTCCATGCTACCACAGGTATGTCATCTGGACCAACAGCCTTTTTATTTTCATCCTCTTCATAGCTATCCATACTTCCTCCTTGCAAATCCATTGCACTTCATGATTCACTATCCGCACATCATCCAACTTTCTCTCCCTCTCATTCTCTTCATTCATCAGCCCCACAAAGTACTATTTCCATCTGCTCAACACACTCTCCTCGCTTGTGAGTACATTTCCCTCATTATCCTTAATCACCTTTACCTGCTGCACATCTTTACTAGCTCGGTCCCTCTGCCTAGCCAATCGGTACAGGTCCTTTTCTTCCTTAGTGTCCAACCTTTTATACAACTCTTCATACACATTATCCTTAGCCTTCACCACCTCTCTGTTTGCCATGCACCTCATCTCCTTATACTTTTGTCTACTTTCTTCATCTCTCTGACAATCCCACTTCTTCTTCACCAACCTCTTTCTCTGTATACTCTCCTGTACTTCTTCATTCCACCACCAGGTCTCCTTGTCCTCCTTCCTCTTTCCAGATGTCACACCAAGCACCTTTCTAGCCATCTCCCTTACTAGCTCTGCTGTAGTTACCCAGCTATTCAGTAACTCTTCACTGCCACCCAGTGCCTGTCTTAACTCTTCCCTGAACTCCACCTCACAATTACCCTTTTTCAGTTTCCACCATTTGATCCTTGGTGCTGCCCTCACACTCATCCTCCTCTTCTTGATCACCAATGTCATCCTACAAACCACCATCCTCCTTCAGACTGGCCCTTCTACATAAGATATAATCCACCTGTGTGCATCTTCCTCCACTCTTGTATGTCACCCTATGCTCCTCCCTCTTGTTAAAATACGTATTCACCACAGCCATGTGCATCCTTTTCGCAAAATCCACTACCACCTTACCTTCTGCATTCCTTTGCTTAACACCATACCTACCCCATCACTTCCTCATCCTCTCTGTTCCCTTCACCAACATACCCATTGAAATCTGCTCCAATCACCAGTATCTCACCCTTGGGTACAGTCATCACTGGAGCATATGCACTAACAACATTCATCATTACACCATCAATTTCCAGCTTCATAAACATCACTCTATCCAAAACTCTTTTCACCTCCAAAACACCCTTAGCATACTGTTCCTTCAGGATAACCCCTATGCCATTTCTCCTCCCATCCACACCATGATAAAACAATTTGAACCCACCTCCGATACACCTAACCTTGCTCCCCTTCCATCTGGTCTCTTGCACACACAATATACCAACCTTCCTTCTGTCCATCATATCAGCTAGCTCTCTCCCTATACCAGTCATACTGCAACATTCAAAGTTCCGACCCTCACTATCACAGTCCTAGCCTTTACCTGCCTTCGGGCATGCCTTCCCCCTCTTCTCCTCCTTTGGACAATTTCCGCCAGCACCCTGTTGGCCAACAGTACTGGTGGCGGTCATTGTTAACCTGGACCTTGACCAATCTGGTATGTATATCTGTACTGTTGTCCGCATGCATGATTTGGCAAAAGTTTACACTGGATGCCCTTCCTGACGCAACCCTCCCCATTTATCTGGGCTTGGGACCGGCACAAAGAAATGCACTGGCTTGGAATTAGTTGCATCTAATACTCATGAATGGAGTCTAAAAGAATAATTGGTGGTACAAGAAATAATGAAATTGGAGGCAGACTTTGGAGAGAAACTGATATAGCCACTGTAAATGCATGCAACGCTAATGAAATTAACAGTACACCATTAAAAATAAATATCTGATGAAAATGGGGTTGTAAATTAAAGTAAAAAATGTGCCCAAGATCTAAAATAAAAGACAAGATGTTTTTATTTAAATGTTTGAAAAAAGCCACAAGGCAAAGTGCTGTAACAAAGAAAGGACTGAAGATGGAGGTTAAGCTGATTGCTTGCAGATGATATGGACCACAGAAATACCTTACATAGATACAAGGCCTACACAGCATGTTCTATATGGACTGACTCAAAGCCCTGCCACTATACTCTGCATCCTAGAGACTGCTAAGAAGTCACCTATGTCCAGTATACAAGGTATCCTCTGACTCAATATTGATGGATTTATTGAACACCAGCAAGTCAAAACGCATCAAAAATACTTGGTCTAGGGATCTAGACCTCTTCTGCAACATCAATAAAAGGTTTTAGATGAAGGTATAGTTTGCAATGGATATCACTTATGGAACAGACTCCCCATCCTCAAACAATGTGAACATTTTAACGTATTCTGGTCACTGGACAGCACTGCTAGGTCAGAAATTGCAGTCACATCAGTGTAAGTCTCACATGTTTGGTCTTTCTTTTTTCAAATAATTGCCCTCAGAATTTGGGGTAATTTAACTTGTGAGTATTGGTAAAATGAATTAACAATGTAAGAACA
Source organism: Protopterus annectens (assembly GCF_019279795.1). NCBI lineage: Eukaryota > Metazoa > Chordata > Ceratodontiformes > Protopteridae > Protopterus > Protopterus annectens. The sequence goes on from NC_056725.1 coordinate 49,181,000, forward strand.
GGCGATGCATGTGTAGAGGGTCAATCCCACCACCATACAGAAATCTTAGCCATAGGAATAATGACAATGCTGATTTTTTGCAGGCTTAAGAAGAAGGTTGCCTGGACAGCAGCATATGTAAATAAATCCTAATACTGTGCCAATGGTCTGTGCTTCTAGAAAAGTACTTAATAGTAATCAGAACAGGTAACTTAAGAGAATATAAGCATTTGGTGCCAGTTACAGCAAAGAGAGAATGGAGGAATCTTATGGTCACCATTTTTTGATACCCAAAATCTACGTAAAGTAATTAAAACAAGAACATAATTCATTTTTTACATTGTAAGTGGTAATGTTAAGAATACCAAACACTAACGGTTTCAGAAATAGACAGAGAACAGGCAGGTAAAGCTAAATGAAGACATACTTATGCAACAGTACTTCAGTTAACTATGATTCTTATTTTACCTATTGACAACATCTAAGGAGCATACAAACTTGTAGATAGTGTAAGATGTTGCTTTGATTGGTAATTTCCATGTGCAACATACAGACATACATGATGTATATACTGCTGTGTTATACTTTTTCCTGCTCCGACTATTACTTACGTTTAACTTGTATAAGTAAATTTATGAAAACCATGCTGCATTAACTATGTCTTGTACAGCCTTACATATATACTCCAGTTGCTGGATGTGTACAAAATTGCTGAAAACTATGTTACATAGCTATGCTGTTACACTCTGTATCCTTACATATACACTTCATTTGTTATATGTGTGATCATCAGTGAAACTGGATCATGGCTGAAAAGGCTTTGTAGACCAGCTCACTTACTGGTTAACACATGGCAAAATAAATAAATAAATAAATAAATAAATAAATAAGCAACCAACCAACCCATATTAAGATTCTATACCTCTAACATGCTGTTAGGAAAGTAGGGGTTACATTACACATCCATTTACTATTTCATCAGAACTGGAATCGTTCCAGACTGTTGCCCGAGTAACTGAAGGCTTGAAAGGTTCTGCAAATGTAACTGGTGCTGTAGTAGCCTGGAATCATACAAAAGGAAAAGCTGACAAAACAACTAATACAGTTATGGAGTAGAATATGGCAGCACAAGTTTACTCTAAAGAGAACAAGTGGAACATAAGAATGATAAGTCTGAAATACATGTGCCATATTTTATGGTTAGAAAGTCTGAAACCCTACTCAGAACAAAATCATTGGCATTGTACAAATGTGTCTATAAATGATGCAGTGTCTTATAAAGTAATTACTTTAGATGATTGAAATGACTATGCCTCTTGAACATTGCTAGTGCAAAGTGGAACTATAAACATTATAGGAGTTTTGAAAATACTCAAGAGAATAATGCCAGAAGCTCAGACATTAAAATGGTACAATACGAATAAGCAAATTGCCTTACAAATAGAAGTTGGGCAGAATAGTAAAGGAGCTATGATCTTACATGTGCCTCAATGTAACTTCCCAGCTTTAAAACTACTAAAATGTCTGGGATTGATCCCTGGGCTCAGACTGCTCCATAATTACAAAGGAGGACAGTAGGCAAACACATTTCTCAGTATAAACCAGAGGCAACTGTGTTGCTCACTATATGGCCACACACTCACAGTCTGAAGAAAATTGCTGCCTGGCTCAATATTCCAAATGCTGAGTACTGGGTATAAATAGTGTAGCAATAACCCTTACTGCCTGTAAAGAAAAACAACATAAATATCTATAACATGACTTAAACAATCACTTAATTGCATATCCTACCAAAACTAAGCACAGCAGGCCCATACTACACATTTCTTTTAAGGAGGAAAAAGTAGAACCTGGAGGGGCAGGAGTCAGAAACATTCCAGTCAATATAATACACACATCAGGCAAACATGACAGCACCATCCAAATGTATCTGTACACCACAGCATTCAGTAACAGATGCAGGGTACACTGCTTGTCCCACTATGCCACACAAGGTAGTGGACCTCTCCTAAGAGCATTTAGCAGACCATAAGCACTGGAATATGATGCTTATCTTTTCATTAGCAACATGGTACCAGCATCCATGTGTACTTCCATCCATCATCTGCTAAGTAGGTTCCCTTTCAAAGTAGGCACCCTGAAATCGAAGAGACTGCAATCTGTAAACTATTTGGAAACAAATACCTAGATGAAAGCATACCCAGCAGATATCACAATATTACACAAAGCCATATCCATTGGCATCATAACAGAACACTGCATCCGCTGTAGCATCTGATTCACACAAGGGTTCTGAGTCAGTTAAGCCAATTAAACAAATGTGTACATAATAAAATGTAATTGAAAATATTACAATGAAAACAAGCTCATTTTATTTTTAATAAAGTAAGGTACTGGAAGTTTCAGTGCCTTAGGAAAGAAATATGCCCTTTGGAATGTCCGAGAAGAGTTTTTTTGCAGAACTTGAAGCAAAGAAGGGTATTTCACTCTAAATTTGATAAAGGCTGCAACCAGCAACCCACAGATATCTTTCCAGGCAGCCTGCCTCTTATTCGGAATATCAGTGGAAATGTTTCAGTAATATACATGAAGGATTTTCCATCATCAACATTTTTATTGTCTGTAACAACAAGAAAAAAGTCATCTTTCTCTACATAATAATAGGTCATGAAGCCTTACACATTTGTTTTATGGTGGAGTGAACAGTGGGTGTGCTATATAATGAACCCTGTAGGCTTTCTTGCAAATTCTTGATGCATCAAATCTTAGCAGTAACTTCCTAATTCATGTTAGAGTAGAACAACCGACTACCAGAAAGAACTGTATGTCGTCTGAGGAAGTTACTCCCTTCCACATTTTTAAACTGTAGAGTTGGTATGTATGAGTTTGGAGGATGTGGCGGGGTGCACCTGTCTTCTGTGGGGATGAAGGAGGCATCCCTTCTTGCAAAAAGTACTTGTTTCAAGCTATTCTATTACTTTATATGTAAACAGCAAATTTAGAGGATTTGTGAACAAGGAGGCACAACATGAGTGATCAGGTTTCACTTCTGTTATAGAAGCTTTACTTTCCCACGGTGCAGCAAAAACTGAATAGCATTTAATATTTATTTTCCTTTTTGTAGACCAAACAAAATCAAATTATTCTGCTCTTTGCAAACCTTTAAATCCTCACCTTTATTTCATCAGTCTCTCAATTTCTTGTAAGAATCCGTCTTTTCTGTTTTACTCTTGTATACTTTACTTTTTGGGAAAGCAAGGCATGTTCTTGTCTCAGAGCTGGCTACCTTGGCCTTCTTCCACTCCACTTTCTTACTACAGTTTGTAGCTGTTGAAGGCTGTTTCTTCCAAGAACTTTTCTACCAAGAAAGTGAATTTAATCTCTGTTTAGCATACCTTTTGCCACCCTTGATTTCATTCCTTTCCTTCCTCTCTGGCTTAACTGCCCTGACACTACAGGACAGTGGTCTTTCTACCTTTATCTATAGGTTCATAGGATTATACAAGGCCTATGACCTCCACAATGGTCTTTATAAGCCTAGCCATGCAATCCAATCCAGTTTTGTCCCAGTGTTCTTTGGATGCCTATATGATGGGGTATGTTAGTAAAAAGGTATCTAAGGGTTATGTGGGGGAGAGTACATTAGTTGGGGATCAGTTTACATACGGTCAACCTCTGTCCATCAGATACATGGGGACCAGATTCAGGGTGAATTTGCAATTTCACATCCAATGATTGGGCTTTTTTTTTGAATAGGGTGTGGGATGAACTCTGCTTCATTTAGATGGGGAGCGTATTCCATAGTGCAGGGAACCTTTGGGACACATATGGTCTTTTCAGCTTGTTCTATTTATGTCAAAGGCAAAGTTCAGGTCCTTGGATCTAGTATTTCTGGTGCTGTTTTTTTTTTTTTGTGGATGTGCAAGAGATTCATCAGAGCTGGATCTGAGGATGCCTTAAATGCCAGGCATAGATCATCTCTCAGTAACCTGTAGGAGACTGAGAATAGAGATAGGGCCTTAAGGTGATCTGTGAAGGACACAGTATTCATACCTTGTAGTCTCCTGCTGAGGAACGTTTGAGGGCATTCCAGCTGTTGTCAGTGGTGAGGTACATGCCAAAGGGGGCAGTGTACTTAGTTATGGGTCTGATAAGTAGAGTGATACTGCAACCTCCATGGACCTGGATGCCATGCCACTGCTTGTGTGTTAGGTGACAAAGAATGATTTTCTCCATATTTTGGCTATGTGTTGTCAAGGACTAGATTATTGTCTACATATGCTCCCAGATCCCTAACTATCATGCCAACTCTTAGGGGTGTTTTAATGATGGAGTAATTAGGTTGGGTGATGATTTCCCAAAGTACACAGTAATGTATTTCTTCACATCATGGCTTAATCTGTGGCTTTGGCACCAGTCATTTGCTTGAGTTAGATCCTTTTGTAGGATGTTGCTGTCAGGTGGCTCACAGTAAGACACTGTCCAGTTTGATTCTCAGCTAGAGCGTCTTCTGTGTGGAGACATGCATGAATGGGCATACCTTTGTTGAAGGTTGTGCGTCAGGGCTGGTAACTCGGTACGCAAAAATGAACTACCAATCATTAGCAGACCGGAGTTCTGCTGTGACGACCCCTAACTGGGAAAAGCCGAAAGACGCAACACAGTCATCTGTGCAACTGGTGCTTTTGACATTAGCCTTTACTTCCAAGAAGTAGATGCTAAACAGGAGTGGGTCCAACACAGAGTCTTGGGGTACTCTGCCGGTGACTGGTTTCCTGCTGTAGATGGTCTCAACAATCCTGGCTTTTTTGGTCCTAGCTGTGAGCCAGCCAGAAATCAGGTGAGTTATGTAGAGAGTTATGCCTAGTTCTGATCATTTGTCAACAATACATGAGTGGGGTATTGTATCAAATGCCTTAGCCAGGTCAAGGTAGGCAGTATGCACCATTTCCCCCCTCATCCATAGCTTTGGTGATCCTTTCAAAGAGGTCTACCAGTTTGTGTAGGCAAGACCTTCCCTTAAGATAGCCAAACTAGGATGTGTCCAGTGTCTGCAAGTTGCCAATGCCCTTGTTGATCATTTCCATGACAATTAATTCCATGGCTTTGCATAGCAGTCTCGTCAGTCTGATAAGTCTGCAGTTCCCGAGGGCAGTTGATAGTCCACCTGTATAAAGAGGGATCACTGCTGCAGCCCTCCATTCACCTGGACTGTAACTTGTATTGAGGCTACAGCTGAAGAGTGCCTCAAAGCTCCCCCATGATGGTGAGTATTAGGTCTAGTATTTTTGATTATCTAGTTGGACTGTGCACTGTCTGGTCCAGGGTGTTTGTGATGAAAATGTCCAGGAAAAATTATGCCCGAGTTAGAGGCAGTGTACATTTCCCAGTCTGTAGAGAGGTAGTTAAAATCTGCAATGAATAGGGTATTTGGTTGGATGGTGGCTAACTGTAGTAGGTCTAAGTAATACTTGTGAGCTTTGTGAGGCATAGAGCATGAACTGTAGCTAGCCAGGACATGGATGAACTCCAGGGCATCATCATGTTTAACCAACCAGGAACTGTATTTGTTGCTTCTGTAGATCAAGACACCTTTACCTTTAGTCCCTGTCTGTGCTGCTGTTGGTCTGAATGTGTGAAAGGCACTGTACCTTAGCACTGCTGGAGTACTTTATGTGGCTTTAAGCCAAGTCTTGGTGACAGCACAGATGTCTACATTCTCCAGATTGAAGAGAGTTTGTAGGGTGTGGAGTTTCTTGTTTAGTGCAATGAGCAGTAAACCCCAAGTTGTTTTTTTTTTTTTTTTTGCGCTATGTTGGTAGTTTTGTTATTTTGACATTGCCTAAAAAGGCTGTAAACGGGTGGATAAACTTCAAGCCAATATATGAAAGCCCGGGGGGGGGGGGGGTGCACACCATCCTTGGTAAACAACATGGTCTGTTAACCATGTCCTCTAATGCTGACAGATATTGGATTCCCTTGGAGTGACACATGAAACTAAGCTATTTATTAAAGTCAATCATTTGGGCATACTGTGGCATCATCCTTGGTGAAAGTAGACTGCTGCTCAATGCAAGCCATATACCTGGCTGAGACATATTTAGAGAGATCCATGATGCCTCTTTTCATATAGAGAAGTGAGTTATGTTTCAGGTCATTTATAACACATGGACTATAATAGAATCATATTGGTATCTGTGGTACATTGACTTGAGTGTGTGTGTGTGTGTGTGTGTGTGTGTGTGTGTGTGTGTGTGTGTGTGTGTGTGTGAGAGAGTGAGTGTGTGTGCACGCGCCCATGCATTTGTGTGCGCACGCTACTGCATATCCTAGCACCTGATAAGCATCAAACTGTTATCTTTTCCTTGTCCAGCCTGGTGAGAGGAGCATGTGTGTGTCATACAATAGAACCCCCTATGACATAGCGTTTGCTTGTCTTACTGGCTTTGTTTTTGGGGGGAATCATTGAATGTAGGCTTATGTGTGGTGTTAGGTGTTGCTTTTAGTGTGTGCTTTAGTGGTTGCTGAGAATAGGTGTTGCCATTTGACTGCTTAGGATATCTGTGAGATATGGAGAGGTTTGTTTTAAGTGCCTGAGCATAAGAAGGTTTATGCGTATGTGATGAGCAGCATGTGTGAAGGATGTAGTGTGTCTAGTCCAGACAACCTTATTTGTATGCACGATTTTTTTGCATGTAAGGAAGTTTGTATGTAGATCTCTAGCATACTATTTTAGTTTTGTTAAGGATTAAATGTTTGTCTGAGCAAATGATGCAATTGCTACATTGTCTCAGGATGCTGATATCTACCAAGCCGGCCAGAGACACATTAGTAAATTGCAAATTCATGCTGTCTAGACCTGTATTAGGGTTGGATATTATTGTTTAGGGATTAAATGCAAGCTGAAATACAGCTACACAATATGCCCTTGTTTCGTTACCCTGACTGGGCTCCATACCCATGACCTGAATTATAGCATATCATTCAATATCAGAAGACATCTGCCATCATTTAAAAGTAGCATTAAAGCTCTTGTATGACTTTCTGTCTGCTTTGAGCTGTGCAGAACTGCAGGACATTTAATGCTAGTGGTGCCTTCGGCCAAGACCGAGTACACAAACCACCCAAGGTTCTTTGTAATATAAAATGCATAACACACTATAACACAAGTCAGTTTTACTTCCCTTCTGTAAAATAACACATAGGGAAGCTAGTGGTATAGGACTGATACCTATCTGCATTCAGTTTTATACTTTGCTAGCTTTTCTGATGTAATCTCTATAAAAAGGAAGCTATAGTCTCTAGCCAAAACTGAAAGTAAAAATAGAGCAGCATATAAAAAGAGGAAGCTAGCTAGAGTTATGTCTGGTACTTGCATTTTATATGTGTGTGGGTATGTATGCCTGTTTTTATGAATTTAATTGTAATGTGTGGTAAAAAGGGAAATCTAACTTGGTACAACCCATTTTTACAATAGGCACAAGTGTGAATAATGCATGATACAGCTGAGCAGAATGAAAAAGTAAAATATATAGCTAAAAGAAAACTAGAGATTTATACATCACATATAAAAAGAGAAATATATTCAAGAACATTTAAAAAATTAAAGTATGTACAGTGCTAAAAGCAATAGAAAAGGAAGTGCATCTAGTATGTGGATTCTAGAAGATACAAGGATTATGACTGTACTTGTATCTATCATCAGATGGATGGGGAATACAATGATGGAACAATCCGTTTAGACAAATATGAGCATTTAGAGTATAAAAATAAGGAAATAAAATGAGAAAATCATAAAATCATCAGTTGTGTTACAACCAAATGAGCAAGATGAATGCATGGCATATGAAGAATATCAGTTACCAGTGGTGATTTCAACAGTAATAGTATTAAGGTAGTGATAACTAATAACATAGGTAGGTGGTATAAGAGAGGAGATTACTTAAGAGAGAGGCAGAAATAACAGCAGAAATGGTGGGTAATACACCAGTGAACTGAATATGGCCCCTTGATTATGACAGAAAGAGGACAACATGGAGAATGGAATAAAAAAAGTACTCAATGCAGTTGCAGGTAGCAGAGAGGAAGAGGCATAGAAGTAATGAATGAATACAAAGAGGGTAAAATGAGTAAACACTCTAAGAAAAAGTGAAACTAAAGAATAAGTTATGGTGGCATCACAAAAATGACATTTGTCGGCAGGAGAGTGGGTAATGAGAGTTTAGAAGAAGCATGGGATGAGAGACGGTGAGAGGGGAATAGCAAATCAGAATAGAAGGATACGAGATGGGGAAAATAGCATTTGTGATTAGGATAACTACTGAGGAAAGAGGTGTTTAAGAAAAACTCATAAAATGGGGAATAAAGGAGGAGATGTGGGAAAGTAAGTTCGGCATGGAAGAAATATAAAGGCTGGAAAGGAGAAGAGGAGAAAGGAGGCGTGCTATAACAGCTGTGCAAGGCAACAAGGTATGTAGGTAGAGTTAAAGATTAATGCAATTATACTGGGTTGCTGTGCTTAAGTGACTCTCGATTTACAGCTCGGTCATGACAGATGCTCTTTCAGAGGAACAGCAAGTATGGGTATTTATGAAATGTAACTTAGTGAGAGTTTATTCAGAAAGTTCATGCTTATTGTTAGACTCGGTGGCATTTAAATATTTTCCTGTATGTTTGTTTGGCTAGAAATATCAAGCAAGCATTTTGCAGGCAATGAAAAAAATGGAGTGCGTACTATACAGATGAAACAGCACGAGATGTTAGATGTACATCAATTCTTAACAAATATAAGTTATCTGTGCTTCAGTACAGAATGAAGTCAAACGTACAAACTAACCACAATAGTTTCAGACATTCTGACAAGATAATTTAAGTATATGACTATGGCACAATCGTTCATTTGTTTTGGCAGACTGACAGACATGACATTAAAAGTTTGTATAGGGGATGGCTTTGGCAGATTTCTAGTTATTAATTTAGTTATTGACATTTGTTGAGCGGCAAAGTGCACTGAGTCAGACACCTGTTTTCAGTGGAGGCCTGGGGAGAAAAGCTCCACATGTAATCAAATATTGTACAGAACAAATACAAAGTGAAAGAGATATACATACATTACCCTAGAGTGAGGAGTAATGGTATAGAAGTTAATACATATTATTAGAATGTATGGATACATAACAGCATACTTTCAATCACAAGAATGTAATCATAATCATAAGTAAATTGCACATACCGTAGGTAGGAGAAACAATCATACAGAGGACGAAGATAATAATATAACAGGGTTAACGAGTGGGATCGGAGTAAGCGGGATTACACTATTTCACAGGTACAGCTGGGATTATTTAAATGGTGGGTTTTAGTGCAGCTTTAAAGGTTATTAGGGAGTCAAGTTGAGCAATGTATGAGGGAAGGCTATTTCATAGTTTGGCAATGTTGTAGGAATAATCCAGGAAAAAAGAGGTCATTGTTCCCCTCTACTCGTCACTCATTAGACCCATTATAGAGTACAATGCCCCTTTTGGTATGTACCTCACAAGACATCTACAACAACTGGAAAGGCCACAGAAATACCTCACAAAGAGGATTACCGGCCTCAAAGAGATGCCCTACGCAGACCGTCTCAAAAAACTGCAGCTTTACTCCGTTGCATATCGCCTACTCAGAGGCATTGTCTGCCTAACACACAAAGCTATGTCAAACCCAGAGCTTTTAGACATGCTCCACTTAAAGAAATCCCAATCCCTATGAGCTACATGCTCTAGGGACCTAAACCTCATCACCACAATAAACAGAACATGCTGGAGGGATAGATTCCTGTCCCAGAGACTTCCCATACTCTGGAACAAACTATCTATCTATATCAAACAAAGCTCCTCATTAGCACTGTTCAAGAAAAATCTTGATGATTGGATGGGAGATAGGAAATTCACCCTGGGGATCACTTCTGTGGCTCTGCTCGACAGTGCCACAGAAAAATAATTCTCTTGGGTGGCGAAAGCCAGGGTACCTTTGGCTATGCTTATATAGGCCCTAGGGCCAATAGCCTAGTACCTACCTATGAACCTATGAATATAGGTATTGTCCAGCTAGTCTGGCAATGTTGTAGGAATATAGGCATTGTCCTGCTCTTTTGTTGGATTTAGCTACATTTAAAAGTGTCCTTTCTAAAGACTGTATGGTTCTAGTTGGGATGTGTGTGTGTAAGATACACTGGAGTGCAGGAGAGCTATCGGGTTTGAAAATTAGCTTATGAGCAAGTGTTAAGTATAATAGAGATAGTGGTGAAATTCAAGCCAGGACAGGTTTGAGATAGCTTTGCACTGGTGTGAGCAGTTTCGCAGTGGTGAGAGCAGTTGGGCATGTTAGAGGCAAATTTTGGAATCTTGTAGAAGCAAGATTGCATCTTATTACTGAGGGATGTATGCAGGTTGGTGAAAATGTGGCTTCCATACAAGAGGGATGGGATAAGCAAAGTGTTTGCTAGTTTTATCTTAGTTTATCTAGGTAGAGCAGTATACTTTGACAAGTTTAAAATGCGTTTTCTTTACTGTACTGAGAATGTGTTGTTCAAGAGAGAGTTTATTATCAATAGTGATTCCTAAAAGTTTTGCAGATAACAGTACAGAAACAGAACAGGTGCTATGTGAAAAAAATCTTGAATTCTGCACCAGGAGGTTTTGATGAAAATAATATTTTATTTTTTGGGGGGGGTTCAGCATTAATTGAGTGTCATTTATCCAGGTTTCTATGGATGTGAATGCATCTTGGATGATCTTCTGGAGGTTAAAGAAATTGTTGGAGGATGAGATGATAGTTCAGTTATCTGCATACTGAATGAATATGCTTTGTTGGGAGGCTTTATTAAGACCATTAATGAATATATTAAAGAGTAGTGGTCCTAAAATGGGCCCTTGTGTGGGACTCCTGTGTTATTTGCCAGATACTCCGATTGGTGGTTTTGCTATCTAACTGATTGTTGTCTATCATTTAGGTAAGAAGGAAAACCAGGTTAATACGCTTAGACAGCATCCAAGTTTTTCTAAATATTGTAATAACGTAGGGTGTGATACTGTGCTGAAAGCCTTTGATAGGTAAATAGTAAGGCAGTACAGCGGTGGAGATGGTATTGTTTCCTGGTGGCAAATTTTAAAACCTTATTATAACATGCCTCCAACTTATTTTTTTTACCATAGATGGAATGTTAGCTATAAGGGTATTCCATACTGTGGGGTCATGTCTGAGAACACTTTACACTTTGACATTTGCTTAACAGGAAAGTCCGACTGGGATACTATCCCATTTTCAGTGGAGACCCAGGGAGAAAATCTCCATGTTGACATAATATGGTTACAAGAAGATATAATTTTCATCACAATAGATATCATTGACTTGTTTTCTTGCATCCCTCATAAAGAAGAAAAAGAAATGTCTCAAGAAAAGTATATAATAAGATAAAGTGGGATGATGATACTGAAAAATAGAACAGTTATTTTGATTTGCACGTAATACAAACAATTTTTGATCCATCGGAGTGAATATTATAGCAAAAACTGGAGCCCAAATGGATACCTCATTTAAAATTCAATTGTGGTCATCAAAATTAATAAAAATTTATTATAAAAAATATGAGGGGTGACGTTGGGCAAATATATCACAGGTTCCCATTTGATATAGTGATTTGCCAGTACAAGTGGAAAGAATTTCATGTTATTGTTAGAGGATATTACTAAATTACTTGATGTGTGTAGTTGTTAAATATAAGGATCTTCTAAAAACAAGGATGTGGATAAACAAAATATAAACATAATCTTTTTGCAGTACATAACCAGAAAACACACCTTTACACTGCATTTTAAAAGTACACCAAAAGCACACTTTGAAAAATAATAAAAGGACAGTTTGAAGTGATAAAGAATAACTATTATTGAAGAAGACTCTATAGAAAAACTTCATTATTGAGAAAATATGTTTTTAGAAATATTTTTATCTATAGATTTAGATATAACATTTGATAGACAAGTAGAAAGAGGTAGAGACCAGCGAGATTTTACCCTAAAGCAGTTTGGATATGTAGACGGAGAAGAAATGTGAGAAGTCTGAAGGATAGAAAAACTTTTCAAAAAGTTTTAATAGGTTTATTAAAAGTTGGAGGGAAAAACTACAGGGAAAAATTACAAGGATTCTGCATATTCTCATCAGGAATTTCAGAAATAAAGAAACAAGGAATATAGTAATAGAAAATATAGTATTTAAAAAAATTTCAAACTTAGGAAAACATGATAAACTAAGAACACACAATGAAAAACAAACAGAACCTAAACGACGTAGTAGTATCAATGAAGATGTCACAATGTGCATACATTAAGAATAAAGGAGAAATATTTTTGAATGTAAAAAGAGTAGGGGTCGTAGAGAAGTAAATAACTAGTACAAAACTTACACAAAGAGTTGTTTATTTGTCAGAAATGTCATTCATTACATTGGAAAACTGAGAGAGAAAACAAAAAAGAGAGTAATGAATACATACATATTTCCAAAAAGAAGAAGAAAGAATGCACTATTTAAGCACACTATAACAGTTCATAGCTACCTTCCTTATTTTTTTTATTTTGAACATTAGTTGGTGATAGATATATAGGAGGAGGTCCATGGGGAGGACATGGAAAAAGTAAGAATTATGGTGCAAAATCACCTAGAGATGAGTAGAAGTCCAGGATTAAAATGATATTTATTTATAGGGTCAATTTTAAGATTAAATCGATTGTTATTGATAATATGGTTACAGTTAAAAAAGTTATTACACATTAAGTAAAACAATTCACAAGTTCAGTTCATATAGTGGATAAAATAAAAAAAACACCATCAACAGTTAACAGAACTCACTGCTTCAGCTTCAGTTACAGTTCATAGAGAGGATTTTATATGCACTGAGTACACACTTTGGAATAGAGATAACTAAACAACAGTCTATTCAAAATTATATTTGTTCTTTATCTAAGAATTACATTATGCTAAGTTAGAAGGAATTAGTACAAAGTATGCTTGCAGGGAGCAGGCAGGATGAACTGGTTCAGCTTGGGGTGTTGCAAGAGCAGGCACAAATCTTATTTAGGTCATCTTTTAATTGATGTTTGAAGTTGGAAAGGTTAGAGGTAGATCTAATTTGCAGAGGAATAGATTTCCATTTTTCAGTGACTTGAGTATAAGTAGAAACTTTGGCCAGAGTATTTTTTGGGTTTATATATGCTGAAAGATGTTTATTATTTTGAAATGGTCTGTTAAGGTAGTAGGAATGGAGAATAGCAGGAAAAGCAAGGCAGTTGTCGGTATCATGAATAATGTTGTGAGCTGAGATTAGTTGTATTATTATAATATGCCTTCAGCTTATTTTTTTACTGTAGCCGGAATATTGGTTTGGATGGGAGTACCGTATAACAGAGATGGGGGAAGGTAGTTAGTGGCAAAAGTAGTTTTGGTAGTGTTGCTAAGGAAGTTTTTATGTCTATAGAGCATTCCTATTTTTTGGTGAGTCATATCCTGAACATGCAGGTCAAATTTAATGTTATCATTTATAAACACTTCAAAAAGCTTTGGATGGAAGAGTGTTTCAACTTCAATTTTGTTTAGTGAAAAAATTTTGAAATTCAGTTTGCCAGGCATGTATGATTTGAAGAAAATTGAAAGACCAGCATTATGGACCCATTTCTCAACTGAGAAAAAAAAGAAGTTATGTTCTTACCATAATGTTCCAACTGTGTTGTTCATCTTCATTCACTCATTACTGATGGGTGTCGGTTCTGTCCTCGGAACAGAGTCGGCCTTATAACAAGCTCATCAAGTTTTCCCATAATAAGTAATGCAGATGCTTTTTCTGAGCAGAAATCCTAAAGCAAGAGTAGGACCCAATCCAATCCCCCAGAAGCCTCTGGAGGGGGAAGGTGGGTGGGAACGTAATGAATGAATGAAGCTGAACAACACATATGGAACGTTATGGTAAGAACATAACTTCTTTTCCTGATGTTGTTAATCTTCATTCATTCATTATTGATGGGACAGAGTGTCTAGCTACTTTATGTCCTGGGAGGCCTTTATGGAAAAATGTTCCTGAGTACCATTGAACCAAAGGATGCTCTTTCCCTGGAGACCAGATCCAATTTGTAATGAGTAATAACGGTATGAGGGGTAGACCAGGTTGCAGCTGCACAGATATCATCCACTGAAGCCCTTGAATGAAAAGCCACAGAAGTTGCCACTGATCTGGTTGAGTGTGCTTTAACCTTGCTTGCTGGAGGAATTTTATTATGTTGGTAGATGAAGGATATACTGTTTCTCAACCATTTCGATAAGGTCACTTTAGAAACAGGGTCACCAATTTCGGGCCTGAAAAGGACACAGACAACTGGTCCGATTTACATACTGGTTTTGTTCTGTGCGGATAAAAACTTAATTGTCTATGTACATCCAGCAAATGAAAGCAGCATTCCCCTTTGTTTGAGTAGTTAGGAAAAAAGACAGGCAAGTCAATCATCTGGTTGACTGTCAGTTCTGAAATAACTTTTGGAAGGAAGGAGGGGTCAGTCCGGAGTGATACTCTGTCCCTATGATAGATCATACAAGGACGTTTGATGCATAAAGCCTGAAGCTCGGATATGCATCTTGCTGAAGTGATAGCTACTAAAAATAGTCACTTCCAGGATAAAAACTTCATATCACAAAAGTTTGTAGGCTTGAAAGGTGGTTGTAATTTTTATTTTGAAATATAAAACTATGATTCCCAATGGTCTCAATAATGAGCTCAGTTGGAAAAGTTTACTTTAAGTGTAATTTGTGAAAGTTTGATTAATTTATTGTTTAATTTATTGTTTAATTAATGGAAGTATGTTTTCAATTGATTGGTTTTTATATAAAAGCTTGTATTTGTAATTTGTATGTTTGATACTCCTGGAAGGTGGCAACACCGAAGCGCTAGAGAGAATAAATATTTGTTCTATTGAGTGGTTCTTTTTTCACAGTCAGTGAAATTTATTAGTGGTCAGAGTTGTATTGCAGTTTGGAGTTATAGGAGTTTGTGGCGTTGTGGTTTCTTTCTTTGGTATGGCGTCTGACCCTAATTTGGATTTGCCCCGAGTGTTCCAAGAGGATTCAGTCCTTCAATTGGGAGCAGTAGGAGGAGGGGGCCCTACTTTTCAGTCGGCTCCCCAGAGGACCATTGATCAATTTTTAAGTGGTTCCCGGTCCATTTCTAGTTCATCTGTGGACAACCGCCAAGGAGGCATGGGCGATAACCATATCTTCGATGCTTTTATAAAGGAAAGAACTAAGAGAGTGTCTGATCCGTTCACTTCAGTGGGACGGAAATTTTATAGTATACCACCGGATACCAGAGAACTATGCCAGAGGTATGAAAAGTTATTGGAGAAGGAGACAAAGGTCCATTTGAATATCTTGGGAGTGAAGAAATATATTGAGTTGGACATTACACCGAAGGGGTTAAGGTTGGTTAAAAATCCTAGTACAACCTTTGATGTAAATTGTTCTCTAGAGAAGCAGTTTAAAGAACGATGGTTTAAGTCTGCACACAAGTGTGTTATAGAATGGCTGCATATTCTAATTGAAAGGGATCAGATTAATCAACAAAGGTTGAAACAAGAATTAGTTACACTTTCACAAACTATTGGTAGTTCTATCAATTTGGACAATATGAAAGTTTTTCTAGAGAGAACTAATGAGAAACTTTTTGCTCTAGAAACTGAGCTGATTGAACACAAGAAGACAAAATTAGTCCAGGACATCAATGATTATGAGGCAGGTCTTGCCTTCACATATTCCTCCAATGGGAAAGGGGGTAATCATTTAAAACGTCGACGAGTGAGGTTTCAAAGTACGCCCTCTTCTTCCGCAGTATCTTCTGGTGAGGAGGATCGATCTGATGTCAGCACTGAATTTCCAGAGCTTCCTCAACCTCAACAACCAGAGAGATTCACGCAGATGTTTCGTAATCAGGGTGAACGGCAACAAAGCTTTCCGCGGCAACAGCAAGGACAAAAACGTAGTAGGAACTACTGTTCGAATGCCGGTAACTTTAACAAAAGCTACCAGGGAGATTTTCAACAGGGACAAAGGTACGGACAGCAGTTTAATAAAAGATTCAAGAAGTAATGACTATTCTGAATCTAGTATTGTTCTGAATTTATCTAAATGTTCTTTAACTGCAGAACAATTATCAGTTTTGTCTTTGGGGCTTAAATTTGTGCCGACTGTGATACCACGGGATTATATGCTTAGACAGGAAGTGTTTAAATTTCTTAGAAAGGTTCATTTAAAGTATCATTTTTTTCAAGGGGTCTAAAGACCTTTGTTCTACATCTAATTCTTCTCCTGCATGCGAGTCTGATGATAGCTTTTTTTCTTGTGAAGAATTTTTTAATGATGACGATAGTAACAGTTTTAATGATATGTATGCTAGAATTGATGTTTCTTATATTCCTACTTCTAATAAGTTTATACCACCATTTGTTAACCAGCGTATTATACAATTCGGTTCCATGATAGGTTTTGGATGTGAGAATATTTGTAGTAATACAACATTAAAAAAGTATGAGATATCTTATAATTTAACATTAAAGGAATGGTATGCCCTTAAGGAGTTAGGCAATAGAACTGATATTGTTATTAAACCTTCAGATAAGGGCAATAAAATTGTTGTTATGAGTGCAATACAATATTATCACATGTGCATGGAACATTTGAATAATGCTGAGATTTATGAAAGATGTGATATTAATAAATTTAATCAGGCTATGGCCGAATATGGGAGACTATTAGATAGGAGTGTTAGATTGGGGTTCTTCACGGAAAAGGATGTTAAGGACAAATTTAACTGTAAAAGTGAAAGAGCTATCTTTTTTTTTTACCGAAGGTTCATAAAGATATGGGAACCCTCTGGGCAGACCTATTATTTCTGCATGTGATTATTTTTTACATAATATTGGTTTGGTACTTCATAATATTTTGTTACCCTGTGTTCTAGATCTCCAGTTTACATAAAGAACAGTGTTGATTTTTTGAATAAAATTTCTCCTCTAAAATGGAAGAAAGGAATGCATTGGCTTGTTGTGGATGTGAAGAGTTTATATACTTCCATCCAGCATAAGGATGGTTTGGAAGCAGTTAAGTTTTTCTTGGGGGATAATCCTTCTACTTTCTTTATTTTGGATTTGATTGATTTTTGTTTAAAAAACAATTATTTTTATTTTAATGAGATGCTGTATAGACAGAAACAGGGTACGGCAATGGGGCAGCTTTTGCCCCCATGTATGCAAGCCTTTTTATGTCTTATTTTGAGAAAAGATTTTTATTTAATTTGGAGTTTATGAGAAGGTATGTACAATTTTACTTTTGTTATACTGACGATTTGATTTTTGTTTGTGAAGATGGTTTTGGACAGGTAGATAAATTTATGTTGGATTTACATAAAAATCCTTTTGGTCTTGCTTTTGATGGTTTACAGAAAGGTAATAGGGTGATATTTTTGGATCTTATTCTGGAAGGCACGGAGCAAGGGAATATTTTGTCCAATATTCATAGGAAGTTTTTGGATACCTCCATGCTTCCAGTTGCCATCCTTCCCATGTGCTAGAAGTTTTACCCTATGGGGAATTTGCAAGTTTTCTAGGTTATGTAATGTGTTTAGTAATCTAGAAAAGGAGTGGGAAATAACAAAGAACATGTTTTTACAGAGGGGTTATAGACCAAGTATTTTGGAACAAGCCTTATTAAAAATAAAGAAAGAAAAGGGTTTAGTTAGGAGTCATTCTTCAAATAGAAGTAAAGGAAATTTTCAGTCTAAACATATATATGAAGTTAAGAAGGATGTAGGAAATGATATATACTTTTTTTCTATATATAATATAAAAAGTGAGGAAATTAAGACTTTAATAGAACATTACTGGAGATTTTTAATAGAAGATATGGTTTTAGCAAATATTCTTCCAGCTAAACCCCTTTTTTCATATAAAAGGGGTAGGAACATAAAGGATATGGTGGTACATGGTAAAATTTTGATGCCCAAAACAGTTATACAAAAGGCTGTGATGAGTTTTGGGACGGTTTTCTGCAGGAGATGCAATGTTTGTAAAAATATTGTTAGATCATTTGATAGTATTAATGGGGTAAAGTTTGTACCAAGAGAGGTTTTCACATGCCGAAGTATGGGAGTGATTTATGCCCTTAGGTGTCCATGTGGACTATATTATATTGGGGAGACAAAAAGAGAATTTCGCATCAGATTTTTAGAATATGCTAGGGATGTGACATATAAAAGGGAAAATAAGGTTATTGCAACACATTTTAATGTTTTCCATGATGGTAATGTGTCTTTGTTGCAGGGCACTGTTTTAGAGAGTGTAAAATGTTACAGTGGAGCTGAAAATGTTTTAAAACACAAATTATTGTATAAGGAAAGCATTTTTATTTTGAAATATAAAACTATGATTCCCAATTGTCTCAATAATGAGCTCAGTTGGAAAAGTTTACTTTAAGTGTAATTTGTGAGAGTTTGATTAATGTATTGTTTAATTTATTTTTTAATTAATGGAAGTATGTTTTCAATTGATTGTTTTTTATGTAAAAGCTTGTATTTGTAATTTGTATGTTTGATACTCCTGGAAGGTGGCAACACCGAAGCGCTAGAGAGAATAAATATTTGTTCTATTGAGTGGTTCTTTTTTCACAGTCGGTGAAATTTATTAGTGGTTAGAGTTGTTTTGCAGTTTGGAGTTATAGGAGTTTGTGGCGTTGTGGTTTCTTTGAAAGGTGGTTGTGTCCGGGATTGCAGCACTAGTGTTGAACTCCAATAGTCAATCAGTTCTTTGAAGGGTAGTCTGACATGCAAGACCCCTTTTAAAAAGGTTTTACACAGGCGATGGGAGATTAAGGATGAATCTTGGAAACCATCATGGAAGTTTGAGATTGCAGCTAAATGGACTCGAATTGTGGAGACTGCTGCTCCTGACTGTAGAAGACCTGACAGATAATCCACAATCACAGTAACAGGAGCTGAGCAAGGATCCAGTTTTCTTTGATGGGACCAAATAAGGAATCTCTTCCATTTGCTGAGATAGATTTTTCTGGTGGATTGTTTATGTGAAGCCAGAAGAACATGACGTACAGGGGAGGTAAGATTACTCTGCCTGGCTATTACCAGAAGTAGAGAAACTAATCTGTCATCTTGAGAGTGGAAAGGTTGGAGTGCGTCAACCCTTGTGGATGTGAGATCAGTTCCGGAGTTGGATCCAGAATCCAGGGCTAGTGTACTAGGTGAGGCCAAAGGAAGGGAAACCAAATTTGTCATGGCTAGTAAGGGACAATGACGATTACTTTGCTTCTCAGATGAAGGGCCTTCTTTAGAAATTGGGGAATCAGGAGGAAGGGATGCAAGGCATATAGAAGTCCCGTGGGCCAATCATGTATCAGAGCATCTCTCGGGGATTGCCCCTGTGGGGGGATTAGGGCAAAGTAGCTGCTGCATTTGTGGTTTGCCGTGGAGGTGAAAAGACTGCAGCAGGGCTGGCTCCAGCGGCTGAAGATCTTTGCCGCCATGAGTGGATTGAGGGACTACTCATGAGGCAGTATGATACATCTGCTCAGCTTGTCTGCAATCAAGCTGAAAATCCTGGGAATATGCATTGCTATCAGAAAGCAGTCGGAAGCTATCACCCATTGCCAAATTCTCATGGTCTCTCAACATAACGGATAGTACTCTGTTCCTTCTTGATTATTGATGTACCAGACTACTGACATATTGTCGGACTGTATAGCAATTGTCCCTGGCGGAAGGGCATATTGAAATGCTTGCAATGCAAGAAGCACTGCCCTAAGTTCTAAGACATTGATATGGAGGTTGGCCTCTATGACTGACCAAATGCCTTGGACCATCTTCCATTGGAAAAGCCCCCCTCACTCTATCAGGGAGGCATCTGTGGTCAATGTGGCCCTGGGTTGAGGTGGGGAAAAGGGGCGACTCCATAACTCCATGTCTGGCTTCATCCACCACATAAATCTTGTTTGCATCATTGAGTTATACGTATTTGAAAGGACATAGGATGGTGCAAGGGATACCCCTGTGTCAGTAAGTACCATTGGAGAAGGCGCATATGTAGTCTTGCTAAGGGCACTATTGTAACTGCCTCTGACATCGAGCCCAGGAGTTAAACTGTCCAAGCTGAGACTTGGCTTTGACAGAGTATCGTCTATAAAAAGCTAATAAAAACAATAACCACTGCCACAGTCAGACACACCAAAAAAAATGAGTGTAAACCTTCTTTAATCAATGCTTTCGTCAACAGGACTTCAACATAAATGTAAAAAAGTCATGATTCACTTGCTTCCATTAAAATTTTTAAAGATATGAGCAGTTCTCTCATTCATTTAAAATTGAGCTATTAAAGCTCCATAATAAATACGAAATTAAATTAAACTGTCCATTATTGCCATTCGTAGCTCTGATTTAAACACTGCTGAAAAGTAAAAACAGGAGTCTGTTTTTATGGTAATTCCTAGAGAATATCTCTTTGAGATTACTACAAGTATGAAAAACAAAAGAGGGTTTCACTCCTACTAAATTTCTAATTTCTTCTATAACTGTGAGAATGTTCCAATGTTTGTAAATTATCCTCCTAATCTGTTCATTATCATTCATTAACCTCTGATTTTTTTCTTTTTGCTCAATCGAGGAGGAGTTATATACCTTCACAACCCAGTGTGCAAACAGAAACCTTTTGACTTAAACAAATCTGCAATTTAGATAAGTCAGAAACATTATTCTTGACTAAGTTGAGTAAACATCCCTGAATACATTAACAACATTGAGCATTCATTATCAGGTGATAGTTATAAGGAACTCAACCTAGAACAGGTAGTCAATATAATTACTAACATTCATTCAGACTTGTATGATTTACTAATGTGTCGACAGGTAAGCCAGGAAATGTTTGACTTTTTAAATATAGAAGACAATGTATTCTATTAACATTTTTCAGTGTTCATAGAGAAGATGCTTAGACCTATGGTAGATAAAGTAGATACAATCTTGAAAGATACACAACATTTATTGAATGATATCAAGCAATTCAATAGACAGGGTACAACTCAAAGTGCACTATACTTAGTCACTCTGGATGTTTGTAATTTATTCACTTGCATACCCAATGAATATGGGATGCAAGCAAATTGAGAATTAATGGTGACAAACAGTGTTTTTTCCAATGACAGACATTTCTGATTGGTCACTCTTTAGACATGTACTCAATAACAATGTGTTTATTTTCAACCAGAAATACCATATGTCGATTCACAAGGTAAAATTAAATCCAGACTAATAGGAAGGAATGTTTGAGGAACAGTATACTTGGAGGCATGCATCACAGGCACATTTATCCAGGTATACTGTACATGGATCCAGGTATACATTTGATTATTTTCACTCACCCATTTAGAATCAAGAAACAAGAAGAGGTTAGTATGGCAAGGATTTTCCAGATAGAGAGATTTGATAAGAAGATGGTGTAAGAAGAGAATGGGGATCTTACCTTTTTCACTATACCTACCTCATTCAGTCAAATATATACACTCATACTCACATAGAAGCATCTTCTAGGTTTGAGCTCCAGGACAATGTGAATATTATAGACCACAAAAGTTACAATTCAGGAAGATTCCAGAGAGAAAAAAAGAATATATAATAAGAATAATCCTAACTACATGAATACTCAAATAATAAATGAACAGATTAGGAGGAGGATTTACAAAAAACATGGAACATTTCTACAGTTATAGAAGAAATTAGAAATTTAGTAGGAAACCCTTTGAAGAACAAAGACACTAATGCACTAGCCAGACATATAGAAGAATATCCGAAACCCATCCTATGTGACAGGTAAGCAATTTAACAGTTCTCGAGTAGCTTACACACAACTCAATTTAAACACCCCAAACTTAATTGAAACAATTAAATCTTCCAATTTAGATAACTGAACATTATGCAATTAAAAGCAACACAGCTGTAAATTAACAATAATCACTTTTTGACAAACTCTACGATTCTTTAACATCATTCAAACCTGGTGTTTTATCCACCCTTAAATTAATTTGC
Source organism: Protopterus annectens (assembly GCF_019279795.1). Classification (NCBI taxonomy): domain Eukaryota; kingdom Metazoa; phylum Chordata; order Ceratodontiformes; family Protopteridae; genus Protopterus; species Protopterus annectens. Next base: position 49,203,132 of record NC_056725.1, read on the forward strand.
TATTTGATCTCCCTTTGTTCCAAATAATTTTTAAAGTTGCCCCCTCTTAAACTCAATCTGCCCTGTTTTAAAACAGAGAATAAAAACTTATTGAAACCAATACATTCCATACTATGTCTATAAAAAGCATTCTTGGTGTCCCTTCTTTTCATACAATTTATATGTTCTCTAATCCTAATATATAAACATCAAGTGGCCATCTCCAGTAGACACTTGGTGGGGGTGGTGAAGAGCCAATCAGCTAAATATGGAAACACCCAGAATCCTTGAAGTCTGAAGTGAGCTGTTACCACTGCCATGTACATTGTGAACACTCTGGGGGCTATAGAGACTCCGAAGGGCAATGCATGGAATTGAAAGGGATTGGCTCCTAGCTGGAAATGAAGGAATCTTTTGGAGCATTTGTCCATTCTTATGTGATAATACACATCCTGAAGATCTACTGAGTACATTAATCGTAAAAAGGGAAGGATAAACTGAATGGTGACCATCTGGAATTTTTCCTGTTTGTCAAATTTGTTCAGGATGCTGAGATCCAAAATTGGTCTCCAGTCCCCTGTCTTTTTTGGCACTAAAAAGAATCTTGAGTAGAATCCTGATCCTATCTGGTCTGGTGGGACTGTTTGGATGACTTTTTTTTGAACCAGCTTTTGTATCTTTTGAGCTGCTGTTTCCCTTTGACTGGGTGGAACGTCAAGAATTCATCTTGATGACTTTGGGCAAAGGTTGAATGGTATGTGGTAACCTCTGGTTATGATCCTCTGCACCCAAGAACCTGTAGTTATTGTTTTCCAGGCAGTAAGGTGCAGGGAGAAATGTCACCCGACTGCTTCCAGAAGAAAGCATTCAAGCCGCTGTTCAGGAGCACTGATAGGGCTGTCCAGAGAAGGAATCTCTGGACCCCTGGTTACGTGGACCCCCTCTGCCTCTGTAGGGGTGCCTTCCAGATGAGTTTCCCCCTATGCCCTGGGGAGTAAATTCACCACGTGTGTCATGGAAAGGACCCTGAGATTTCTTGTGCTTTATCTTTCCCTGATTCCTAGAGTAGGGATGTTGAGGGGTGGAAAAATGTACGCCCATGGCAGACAGGGTCTTGGCGTCCTTCTCACACCTGGCCAATGTGTCTTTTACTTTTGGGACAAAAAGAGAAGAAGCTTCCACTGGAGCATTAAAAAGGGAAGACTTAAAAGGGTCCACAAATTCACAAAGGCATGTCCAGGCATGGCATCTCATGACACCTGAACCTACTGCTCTAGCCACTCCTTCAGTAGCAGAAGAAATCAAATGCATGGAGGAGTTGGATATGGATTCCAGGTCGCAAGCTCCTGCTAAGGTTTCAGGGAGTTCAGAGACTAGGTCTCCCTGAAGCCTATTGAAGTGTGCCAGATGGTTCAAAGACCTGACCGCAAAGGTCGATGACTCAAAGACTTGCTTCCCTAACCTGTTTACTGCCCGAGACTCCCTGTTTGGGGTGGACAGTCTGGCTTTCATTGGCAAGCTCCTTCCTAGTGGCTGCCACCACCACTATAGCATCTACCGGAAGACCCTTGGACCAGTGTGAGTATTGCTCAGAGGGGATAAAATCTTGTATGGTCTCCTTGGGATTGGTTCAATAGTATTAGAACTCTTCCCTGCACACTGCATGATGAGTTGTACCAGATCATCTGCAGGCGGGGTCACCCAGGAAGTAGAGGGTTGAGCACAAAAAGCCTGTAAGAATACGGACTCCTCGGAGGAGGGGATGGTGGACATTCAGTCACCCCACTGTTTCAGGATCTCCAGGATGTCTCCAAAGGAGACATCAGGGGGGTGACCATGGGGACCCCTCCCCTTCATCCATGTCCACGTCTTCTGTGAGGGACTCCTCAGGGGAGTCCATATTCCTCTTGTACGTCCTCTTATGTGGTACCTCTTCAGCAGGGGCTTCTGAAGAGGACTCCTAAGAGGGGGCACCTTGCAGTAGGATATCTTGAGGTGCTTGTGCTCGAAGTCTCGAGGTGGTGGCTTGTGTCAGCTGTGGCTCAGAGGGAGGACATAATTGGTACTCCGATGGTTTGGTTTCAGAGGCAAGGGCCCTCTCCATTGCCTGGAAAGCTGGCTCAAAGAAGGATGGGAGCCTGGAACCGAGGAAGACCACCTCGGAACCGGGGTCACACCCTGCTCCAATGGGCATACTGCCAAAGATGGAGCCCCAAGAGGACTGGGTACTGTCAGGACTCCTGGAACTGTAGACAGCACCGTGGAAAAAATCGGCATCATACTAGGTGTTATGGTGCTATGGTGCCCACAGCCCTGTCACAATCCTGAGACTGGCTTGGCTCCAACTGAACTGAAGGCCAAAGCGTCAGCTCTGGAACCATGGTAAGGTCCACCAGCAGAACCGAAGCAATGGGTACCGAAAAAGGCATCAGTGCCAGGGACTTTGCTAGACGAAAGTTTTTTTTTTTTTAAAAGAAAGAGAGAAAAAGGAAAAAGGGAATAAGGGAATATCAACAATGGTATTACAAAATACCTCAAGGGTAAGGCAAAGAGAAAAGGAGAGAGAAAGGGCCTGTACCAAACATGGTACTTAAAGATTACCTAAAAGGTAAAGAAACAGTAGGACAACAACAATAACAACAGTAGTAGAGTGGAAAAGCTAATGATAAACTAAAGAAATATGTTAAAAGTTTGAAAAGGTTTGAAATACAAGAAAACTAGCAATTTTAAAGTACTTAACTGAGAGCTGGATTGACATGGCTTTACGGCTATGCACAAATGACATCTGAAGTAACAGGGAGAAGGGCACTGTGGGTAAAAGCTTAGCTCGAGAGTTTTTTTGGCTGGCACGAGCTTGTTGTAAGGCAGGTGTCGGTTTGGTTCTGAGGACTGACACCTATCAGTAAGGAATGAATGAAGATTAACGATATCAGATAAATCTTTTTGTGCAATGTGAAGAAGCTGAGGCAGAGTATTAGATGCACACATACGAGTGGAATCATCTGCATATTGTGTAAGAGAGGCTGGACATACAGCAGTATAGCGGTCACTAATAAAGATAAGAGGAGGAGGAGAGCAAGAATAGAGCCTTGGGATACACCACTGGGGTTCTGCAGGTAGGGACAGAGAATATTCTGAAACTTTACAGATTGGAGCCTGTCAGTTAAATAGCTATTGAACCACAGTAACGAAAGAGATTAGCATAACTTGGAGCCATGACAGCTTCCATTGCCACTCCTTTATCTGTCTGAAAAAGTGAGCATCAAATTCAAAATATTTGTAAGAAAGAAAGATACCTATAATCTTTCCAAGACCTCTAGAGAAAATATCTATTGAAAATTCATCATATAAGTTATCTAGACCAAAATTATGTATTATTATTTATGAATACACAGTAGAAATGGTTGCTAAAATATCAGTGTCACCAACTTGCAGACCAGTAATTCTCTGTATAAAATCAAAAGAATCTCATGAAAAAGCTTGGCTTTTAATAACCACTTTTTTGTAAAAGTTTATGTACAAAAATTTCCATAGACTCTTTTGTTCCCCTATCTTGCCACTATCAGCCTAAAAAGGGAGATCATTGAGCTTGTGTTTTTGGCAATCCAAAAAGTTGACTAATTTTATTACATCTAATTGTAAAATATTCTGACAAATCATTGTCTATTAGGAGCTTAGTAGCCATTCTTCTATAAACCAGTCCCTAACCTATAAAACTTGACAATCTCTGCCCATTTTACTTCTCATCTGTTTCTGTCATTTGTAAAAAAGCTTCCAAGTCTGCCTTGTGCAATGGGTTATAAATATTTGCCTTTTCAAAGCACATACTGTTGCAGTTTGAAGTACTAAACATGCAGTTAAGATTAAGCTTTCTAACATCTTCTCAATTGATCATCTCGCAGGCTCTTTGCACTGGTACAAAAGACCAAAACTTACTCAGCAGGCTATCACAGTCTCATTCAAAGTCGCATGTGATATGACAATTTTAGAAGAGCAGTGAGAAGCAATAGAAACAATACCTTTTCATTACACAAATCTGTCTGTCACTCCCTCTCTGGCAAAGCACGATAACAATATAACTACTTATTTATTTTTAGAGTAGTTTATCACTGAGAGATGCATTACAGCTAATCTACATGGTGCAGCTACAGACATGAGGACCAGGTATCAAACAGAGCATGAGAAGTTTTATGCAGGGATAAATTGCATGTACTATCTGAATTACTGGACCTTCTAAGTGGTTGTCATGCTCAGAAAATAGCAACTAATTTAGGGTGGACTTTACTCTAGAATTTATTAACGGATTGTGTAAAGAACTTTAGAATGTTATTAGATAACTGGATAGAAATTATAGACTCAACATGATGATATGTAACACAATGAATGTAAAATGTAAAAACTGTTAAATGATGCAGGTAAATCGGTGTGGAGTGTAATGGGACATCTTCAAAGAGTTATATTATCATGCATATGCCATTTTTACTGTTGGAAGCACTAAAATGTTTTTTAAAAAGTTCATTCTAATGAGGACTAATGTGATCTAACTGGCATCAAGCCCTTTATCATGGGCTCAGAATATTTATGTAAATAAACATCCAGCTGAAATAAGATAAAGGAAGGGGACTAGAAATATTAACACTTTTCTTGCTACATTTGTGGAAAGTGGGGTACATGGCCTGAACTTATGAAAAAATACCACAGACTTGCCCCTTCTGAACCATTTACAAAACTTAGGATGGATGCAGCTGGTCCTGCTTTAAAGTCCTGCAAGGAACATGCTCACATTTTCAACTTAAAATTCAATATACAGAGGCACTTCCTGCACATACCATACTGCTCATAGAACATACATGTATACTATTTCAGCTAATATGAATCATGCTGTTATTTCAGCTCTGCAACTTTCCTAGACCTGTCTAAAGCATTCAACATGGTCTCTGATAAACAACTCATCACTGTCCTCAATACTCTGTCCTTCTCTCAATCTGTCACAAACTGGTTCCAGAGCTACCTGACTGACCGCCATCAATCCGTTGTTTGGCATAATGATATATCCCCCCAACTCCCTGTCTCAGTAGGTGTTCCCCAAGGATCCATCCTTGGACCCTTACTTTTCTCCATATTCAGTAATAATCTAGCCTCTGCTACCAAACAGGCCACTCACATACAGTACGCAGATGATCCCACCATCATCTTCTCAGCCCACTCCCTACCTGAACTTCACACAGGAAGCCTTTTCCTCAGTTGAAACTTGGCTTTCAGATGCGCAATTAATGATTAACCCAAACAAACCAAAACTCCTCATCTTCCAACCCACCAAACACAATCTAAACAACCACCAATTTAACATTAAAGCCAATGACAACACCATTATCCCCTCAACAGACCACACCAAACTACTTGGAGTTGAAATTGACAATAATCTCAAGTTTGACATCCACATCTCGTTAACCATAAAAAAAGTACACAAAAAACTAAGAGCTTTATACAGAAATAAGCAATTCCTCACCAAAACAGCCAAGATTTCAGTTGCAAATAGCCACCTTATCTCCACCTTACTCTACGCCTCTCCAATATTTACCAACCTAAGGCAAAGTGAGTTATGTAAACTCGAAGCTTGCTACAACAAAATATCAAAGTTTGTCACTGGTGCAAACTACCATAGTAACCACTGCACCTCACTTACTGAACTAGGCTGGCTAGAACTACCTCACCTCCTTCAATGGTACCAATTCTCACTCACCCACAAACTACTAAATCATACTCTAAAAGTCCCCTCCTTCCAAAATCTATTCCAACCCTATTGTACCACCAGACCACTATGCTCCAGCAACAAAAATCAATTACAGGTAACTAGAACCAGGAACTCTGCTGGAGAAGCTCTCTTCTCCTACTACATAGCAAAATTATGGAATACCCTTCCTCACACTATAATGTCTGTGTCATCACACACTAACTTTAAAGCTGCTCTAAAATCTCATCTAAGAGAGCACTGGACATGCCCCTGTAACAAACCTCTCTAACATCTCTACCCCAACCTCTCTGATCCCTTTCTTCCACCCCTCTAACTACCTCAGATTGCAGCCAAATACATTGCTTGTAAACCTATATCTCAGCTGTAATCTTAGCCGCTGTTATTCAAGGGTAATAGCTGCTAGCTCAGCTATTAAAATACTTGTTAGTCTTTATGGCACCAATGTTATAAGTATTGTACCATTTAACTAAATAATTTCATTTTGAATTATAGCTGTTTACTACTATTGTTAAACAAAACCTACCTATACTTCTTGTAACTTGAAATTAATTGTTCTTTTTATTGTGGAGCTTATCTCCCCAGGCCTCCACTGAAAAAGGACCTGTGTCCAGTCAGAGTTTCCCGGTCAACAAATGTAAATAAATAAAATAATAATAATAAAATGCTGTAAAAACTGGATTGAAAATGATACCCATGCAAATAATGCTGTTAGCAACCAGTAGGTGGCGACTGTCATGGCAATACTTTCAAATAAATCAACAGGTGAGTAAACACAATATTATTATATTAGAGATTTCTGTTCTTTAAAAAGTTAGATATTTGTATGTTCACAGGGACTAAGAAATTCTCATATCATCTAGGGATTCCACAGTACTTTCCATTGCTTGATTTAGCTAATAAATACAGTGACAGTCTGTCTGGCTGTGATGACATTCAAATCCTACCATTGCCAAACTGTGTACTACCTGCGTATATTAGGGACAGGGTCTACAAATGCAGCTTGGATCCACATGACTGCCTCAACTAGGTATGCTGGCCAACAAAGGGGTGGCCTCTCAAGTCACACTACTGATATCCAACAGATGAATTTAGAGAAAAGTGCAGACAAATCTGATTAAATATCCATTTCACCAAATGCAACCTAGCCCGAAGACTATGAAGGGAATGTGCACAACTGCCCTGAATATGGGTTTCCGACATCTACACACACCCAGACTAGAACTACACACTAACCAATTACAGAGCTGAGTCTTTGGTCTAGCTCCCCTGGTCCCTTTCTCACTACCCTCTCAATGACTTCCAGTTTCTCCCTTTAAAAAAGTATTATTTATACACACACACACACACACACACACACACACACACACACACACACACACACACACACACACACACACACACACACACACACACACACACACCTTCAAAAATTCCAGCCCTACAAAAAGTCAAAAAGTAAAATGGTTTTATTTGCAAAAGACTGGAAGACAGATAGACTGGTTTTGCTACATGCTTCCTCAGTATCTAAAGCCTTTTGTAAATGTGCAGATGCTATTCTGTACACAAGAGGAGTGATCTATTCCTTTCAACCTTTGGTGTGGCATTTGAACATTGTAATTTTACTGGAACATGCAATCCTTTTGGATACAAGTACTGGTTGCTTTAATTATTTTTGTCTGTGGACCAAGATGATGTTGAATGCTTCATTTCCCTTGGACTGTATACCACAGGATCATAGGACGTTACTAGGCTATTGGCGCTGAGACGATTATAAGCCTAGCCAAGAGTTTATCCCATGAATATCCCAGACACCCCCACCCCAGACCCGAATGCTTCCGATACAGACTTGGCTACTCAATTTAACTGTTTTTTTATTGACTCTATATCCAAATTAACCTCTTCCTTCACTAACACTACTACTCTTTCCCATTTACCCCCACCCTTGTCTACTTACCCTCCACCATCAACCACTAGTGCACCCCTTTTCCCATCCTCCAACTCTACACCCTCCTCCTCTTACTCCACTCTCCTTCCCTCCTCATCACCCCTACCCCTAGATACCCCCTCCTCCCACTCCCCACCTTTCTCTTTAAAACCCATACCCACATCTACCATAAAAAAACTCCTTCTAAAACTGAAGCCTGGTTCAAATGCTCCTGATAATATTCCTCCACAATTCCTGAGCATAGCTGCCGAAGCAATTGCCTACCCCATTAGTATTTTAATAAACCACTCCATCCAAAAAAGCATAGTACCCCTAATTTGGAAAAAGGCCTTTATCATACCCCTGCATAAAGGAGGCAACAATAACAATGTGACTAATTTCTGGCCCATCGTAATCCTGTCTCCCATCTCTAAACTCCTTGAAAAGTGTATCCAATTACAACTCCTACCATATTTCATTGATAACCACCTACTAACTCCCACACAACATGGGTTCAGACCAGGCCACAGTACTATGACAGCCCTCCTCTCCTTCCTGGAAACTGTAAACAAAGCCCGAGACTCAGGTCATACTGTTTCTTCCCTTTTTCTGGATCTCTCTAAGGCCTTCGACACTATCTCCCACAACCTTCTTCTATCTAAACTCTCTAAGCTTAACCTATCTCCTTCCTCTCTGAACTGGTTCTCTAGGCTACTTAATCAACAGATATCAAGCAGTAAAAAGCAGGAAAAAGGCAACCTCCTCATTCCTTAATACCCCAACTGGTTCCATACTGGGTCCCCTCCTCTTTTATATATTTATTAATGACTTCCGCAACTCTATCCCTTTCTCTAATATCATCCAATATGCAGACGACTCTACCATTATTTGCTCAGCCACTTCTATCCCCACACTTCTAAAGCTAACTCAAGATGCTTTTTCTTCCACTGAACAATGGATGGAAAAAAATCACTTAGCACTCAATGCTTCTAAAACCAAATTAATGGTATTTACTCCTTCTAAAGTCATCCCTTTCAACAAAAACACATTTTGTATTACTAGTCATAACAACACAACCCTGGAACTGGTATCAGAGACCAAGCTACTTGGCATCCAAATTGACAATCAGCTTAAATTTAACTCCCACATACAACTAAATATCAAAAAAACCCATCAAAAACTAGGCATGCTTTATCGACAAAATCATTATCTTACACCCACCACTAAACTCACCCTCTCTACATCTTTTCTCATCCCCTCCCTCCTCTATGGTGCCCCACTCCTAACTAATCTACAATCCTCTCTGAAAACTCAACTATCTTGTTGCTATAACAAAATCGCCAAGTTCGCCACTAGCCATAAATCTTCCACTCACCACTGTTCCTCTCTCCACAAACTAAAATGGCTAGAGCTACCCAATCAGCTTATCAATACCCAGCTCACTCTAGCACATAAGCTCATTCTCAACCCCTCACTCTGTCCCTCCCTTTCCTCTACATTTAAAATGCACCTACCTAACAGAGTGCTAAGGTCTAACAACCAAAATCTTTTAGAAGTATACAAACCAGCTCGTCCCCCAGGCAAACACCTCCTATCCTTTAGTCTAGCACAACTCTGGAACTCCCTACCACCATCCATTCGTACTACCCCTAGCTACTCTATCTTCAAAAAAACTCTCCACTCACATCAAGTAACCCAATGAGAATGCTCCTGCTGCCACTCTACATAACTTACTCTGCAAACTTTCATCTTCTCTTCCCTTCAATAGCATTCTTCCTTTTCATATATTCTTGTAAATTAATTTCTAAATGTATGTAATTCTTACCCACACCTCTCTCTGCACGTTTACCACATGTATTATCGATCCTGTATATGTCTACTAATTATTCCCTTAATATTCTGTATTATCTGTTCATTCATCACTAACCTAGACTGTTTGTAATATTTGTCCTTGTCTAAATTTCTGTAGTATACTTTCAATCTATGACATATGGTAATGTTAATAGTTTATGGTCCCACTATTTTATAACACATGTAAGCTTATAATCTACATCATATAGTAACCTTGATTTGCTTATGGAGCTTTTCTCCCTAGGTCTAATTCCTGTTATATATTTTCAATCTATGACATATAGTAATGTTAATAGTCTTTGGTCTGCTCTATTTTATAACTCATGTAAGCTTATAATCATATTGTAACCTTGATTTTTATGGAGCTTTTCTCCCCAGGACTCCATTGAAAATGGGTTCACTTTGGCCCAGTGGACTATCCTGGTAAACCAACTGCAAATAAATAAATAAATAAATGAATAGACAAGTCAGCACCCAAAGCCTCTGCCCAGTAGGGACACAGGTGGAATCCCAGGGGTGTATTTTCTGTTTCCCATCCTGTTATCCAGGTTGCACTTGAAAAGGGATAATGAGGTATTTACTCTGCTTGACGTGGAGAGTGAGACTATTCCACAGATGGAGGAGTCTCTAAGACAGAAATCTGTCCCGCCAAGTCCTATTGATGTCACAGACCACGTTGAGGTCCCGTATGCGGGTTACTCGAATGGAGTTTGACTTGTGGATATGCAGCAGTCCCATCAAGGCGGGGTCTGAGATTGCTTTCTATGCCAGACAGAGGTCACCCCTGAGGAGTCTGTATGAAACTGAGTAGCAGGACAGGGCTTTTAGCCTATCTGTGTAGAGTAGATGTTTGAGGCCCTGGATTCTTCTGGTGAAGAACCTCTGTGGTCTCTCCAGCTGATGCATGTGTTTTGTGAGGTACATGCCGAAGGGGGCATTGTACTCAATAATTGGCCTTATAAGGGAAGAACACAGAGATGTTATTACCTTGTCTCTGGATGAGATACCCTTACTTATGAGGTTCGTCATATAAAAAGCTTTCCATACATGGTGGTCAAAAGTCAGGTTGCTATCAACCTGGGTGCCCAAATCCCTTGTGACTGATTGCATGCTTTGGACATTGCTATTAATGTGATAATATGTGGGGACATCACTCTCCCCAAAGGGGATGATGATACATATTTTGGCATTCAGCTTGAGGCCATGTTTCTGGCACCAGTCATTTGTTTGGGTGAGACCCTCTTGGTGGACGTCCACATCACTTGGGGAATTGATGACCATGCCCAGCTTGCAGTCATCTGCAAACTTTTTCAGCCATAGTCCACTGGTTTTGGCCTGCACCTCAAAGAAGTATATCCCGAATAACAGAAGCCCTAAGACTGATCCCTGGGGTATGCCGGTCATTATGGGTCTACTGCTTGAGATGGCTTCCCCTATTTTGATTAGGTGGGTTCTATCAGTGAGCCAGTTTGCTACCCATCTGATAACATATGGATTGATACCTAGTTGAGAGAGTTTGTCTACTATGCCTGAGTGGGGAATAGTGTTGAAGGTCTTGGCCAGGTCAAGGTAGGCAGTGTCTTCCTCTCGTCCATGACTTTGTTGACGGTCTCAAAGAAGTCAACCAGATTTTAACAGGCATGACCTCCCCTTGACAAAGCCAAACTGTGTGAAGTCAAGTGTTTGGAGGTTGCTAATGCCCTGTTAATGAAGTCCATGATAATTCGTTCTATAACCTTGCAGATCAGTCTAGTTGGGCTGATGAGTCTATAATTTCCCAGATCGGTGGATGCTCCACCTTTGTGCAATGGGATGAAAGTGGCTGCCCTCCACTCGGCTGGGACAAAGCCAGTACTCAGGCTTTGGTTGAATAGGGTGCCTAATGGTGCTGCAAGCTCATGCCTGAGTTCATGTAGGATGCAGCCTGGGATGTTATTGGGTCACATGGAGGCTGTATTTTTTGACTTTGAGAGGGCAGTGATGACCTCTTCCCTAGAGATAAGGGGAGGGGGGCAGGTACTGGGGATGTCCTGATTTACAGAAGGGGGGGACAGAGGAGTGAAGTTTTCATGGACTCCTTCAGCCAGTAGGTTGGTTATATCTACAGCATTTGTGTATGTGGTGTCCTTGACCACCAGTTCTGAACAGATCTGGGTGCTTCCTTTGAGATTACTGACATATGTGAAAAGGCATTATGATTGTCTCTAGTAGATGTGGCCAATTTGGACTCGAAGTTGGCTTTAGAGGATTTCAAAAGTGCTCTTATTTGCTTGTTCATGCTAAGGAGAGATTGCTTCCAATTGGGCACCTGCTCCTTCTTGGTCCTGAACAGCAAATGTTTCCTTTTGTTATATAGTTTATTTATTGCAGATGTTCACCAGACAGGTTTACTCTTCCTTGCAGAGGATGATTTTGTCCTGCCAGGTATTCCTGATTCCATGCATCTATATAAGTACTCGTATAGTACTTTGGTGTAGATTTGGACATTGGTGCCAATTCCAGCAGAGGGGGAGGGGGCTGTGAAGCTGTTTATACCATCCCTCAGGAGGCTGTAATCAGCTTTGGAGAAGTTTTTTTGTTTGAACCTAGCTAGAGGGGCTAGGGTAAAGGGTTGAATCTTGAAAGATTCAAAGAGGTCTAGATAGGTGGAGTGGGCATTCTGAGTCAGATTTGTGAGCCAGTAGCTAGCTATGATTTGTAGAGGGGTCTTGTCAGTGGTTAGCTGCACCTGGAGTGTCTCCTGTGC